>NC_049218.1:28965369-29012869 GCF_013347855.1 Anguilla anguilla | reverse complement strand
CCCTGTCTCACACACACACACTTCCCTGTCTCCCACAAACACACTTCCCTGTCTCACACAAACACGCTTCCCTGTCTCACACAAACACGCTTCCCTGTCTCACACAAACACACTTCCCTGTCTCACACAAACACTCTTCCCTGTCTCACATAAACACACTTCCCTGTCTCACACAGACACTCTTCCCTACCGCACACAAACACACTTTCCTGTCTCACACAGACACTCTTCCCTACCGCACACAAACACACAGACTCCGTGTGTCTGATTGGATGGCTGTGATGTAAAGCCCGACCCTGGCAGCACGTCCCTGGCAGCCTGAGTGTAGGCATACCCGCCCCTCGGTGGTGCGGGCGCTGTAAGTGTTTGCTCAGTAGCGTGATAGCGGCGGCGGCTGCCGCTCTATTTCATTATTTCCGTATTGATTTGTGCGCGGCGGGCTGTTGTCCCGGCGACGGTGTGTCCGTTGAGCGCGCGTGAAGCGTGAGTCCTTGAGTGTCCCTTCAGAGTCGGCCAGAACTCTCCCTGGAAAAAATAATGTAACCTTCTGCTGTTTAAAAGCAGGCTGGGGTATTTGTGGAGTTTTTGTATCCCAGTGTCCTCTGCAGCATTGAGCTTTTCATGATGTCAGTAGAGCTGACAAGGTGGTGTTGCTCTATGGTTGTTTGAGTCTGTTCAGTATTTATTTGTGAGCCATTAGTCTTAGCTGCTTTAGCATTTTAATTTTAATGAACATATCATTATCATATGTAAATATATATCTGTAAGAAGTAACACAGAGTAACCACGATAAGTTTCCCTTCTGAAATGTGCTGTCTGAAACATAAGTTCTGGATGGAAATTCAAAGGAAGGTTTTCCGCGTTCATGAGTAGATCGAACTGTAAATGGTAAATGGACTGCATTTATATAGCGCTTTTATCCAAAGCGCTTTACAATTGATGCCTCTCATTCGCCAGAGCAGTTAGGGGTTAGGGGTTAGGTGTCTTGCTCAAGGACACTTCGACATGCCCAGGGCGGGGTTTGAACCGGCAACCCTCCGACTGCCAGACAATCGGTCTTACCTCCTGAGCTATGTCGTCCTTGGACGTCCACTGACCATTCCAGTCCCTCCCGGGGGGGGGGGGGGGGCGATGGGTATTGGTGGTGGCGGAGGGGAGGGGAGGGGGGGGGGGGGGGGGGTCTAGCTGCATTTACAGTGCGTCTCTTTCCAAAAACAGCCCTGTCATATTTGTTCAGCATCCCGCTGCGCTCGTGTTCTTCTCTGTGTCCTTGCTCAGTTTATTTTTCTCTCCGGTCTTTTCCTGCTCAGTGTTAATGTCCCTGCAGGCAGCACTGCGTTCAGGGCTCTGCCTGCTTCAGCTGAACCGCTGTTCTGCTGCAGATTCTCAAAGATGAACAAGAAGAAGAGTCTGAGTGTGTTCATCGATAGGTGCATTCGTACGTCTCTTTACATCGCAATTGTCGACACAGAGGTTGCTGAATTCTTGGATGAAACCCCACCCCTCTTAATGACGGACAGCTTCGCCCTTTGAGTTTAGCAGCTTTGAAACAGGTATGAACCGCGGCACTGTCTGACGTGGTCGGGCTACGGGTCATGTGAACCAGTCTGGATGAAGCATGTGGAGGCCTTTAGTCTGTCAATCACTCTGCCCGTTTCTGGACGGGCTGCTCTGCCAAAATACCCCAAAGCCTTGTGGAGCAGTGTCTCTGCACTCTCCCCCTAAATCCGGTGTCCTTCGCGTGGTTTTAACGTGGGTTTGGGGGCACATTGAGCCAGTTTATTCAGGGTACATTACAGAACCTAGTAACTGCGTTTGCTGGAAACACTGTGGTTCGTGAGCAGCTCAGCCCTGCGGGGTTTTGTGACATATGATCGTGATGCACTTCCTGGTTCCTTTGTGCAGATAATTACCGTGTTCAGCACTGGAATTACTGTCCTGTGCACACGCCGGGGGTGTGAGGGGGGGGGGGTGATTTACGGTGGTGTTCTCTGCTGGGGCGCGGGGAGGGGAGGGGGGGGCAGGCCTTTAGGAACCGGGCCAGCTCGTGTCCTGGCAACCGCTCCACCCAAACGATCCTTAAGCTCCTCCCAGACGATGGAGCAGCCGGAGTTTTATTTATTTATTTATTTTTCCCAGGGCCTCAGCCGCGGTGTTAACGTGTTCACCGGCGGTTAGTATGCGTGAGAGGGAGTCTTGCTTGGAAACAGTGGCCGTAATCGCTGAGGTGCATTCTGGGAAACGGCGCCTGGAGAAAGCTCGCGTGAGCGCACGCGAGTGCAGGAGCTTGTTAGCGCGCAGGAGCTTGTTAGCGCTTTCTCTGGGAGTTTGGGACAATAATGCCGCTGCCGGGGGGGGGGGGCAGCTCTGAAAAATCTGCCACAAACTCCGCCTGAGTCTCCTAGCTCACTCGTGTTCGCCCAAAAGAGACGTTTCTGTGCAAAAGCTTTGTTGTTTTAAAGATTTTCACCTTTGAAGGCCAGAAGCGCTTCAGGATGCGTGTCTGTTATTTAATGCACTGTATGAATCTGCTTTACACAAAATGTGCAGATGCAGAGATTATGGTCTGGGATGGCCTCAGGGATGAATGATGGGCACTTTGAGTGTGCTCATCATCTTCAGCTGCATTGTTTTGAGCATCAGATCTGTTGGAAGAGAGCAGGGCTCTCTAGATCTCTAGCTGTTGAATGAGGTGTGCTTTGTTAGGGTTGGAATGAAAACCTAAAGGACAGTAGATCTCTAGCTGTTGAATGAGGTGTGCTTTGTTAGGGTTGGAATGAAAACCTAAAGGACAGTAGATCTCTAGCTGTTGAATGAGGTGTGCTTTGTTAGGGTTGGAGTGAAAACCTAAAGGACAGTAGATCTCTAGCTGTTGAATGAGGTGTGCTTTGTTAGGGTTGGAATGAAAACCTAAAGGACAGTAGATCTCTAGCTGTTGAATGAGGTGTGCTTTGTTAGGGTTGGAATGAAAACTTAAAGGACAGTAGATCTCTAGCTGTTGAATGAGGTGTGCTTTGTTAGGGTTGGAATGAAAACCTAAAGGACAGTAGATCTCTAGCTGTTGAATGAGGTGTGCTTTGTTAGGGTTGGAGTGAAAACCTACAGGACAGTAGATCTCTAGCTGTTGAATGAGGTGTGCTTTGTTATGGTTGGAATGAAAACCTAAAGGACAGTAGATCTCTAGCTGTTGAATGAGGTGTGCTTTGTTAGGGTTGGAGTGAAAACCTAAAGGACAGTAGATCTCTAGCTGTTGAATGAGGTGTGCTTTGTTAGGGTTGGAGTGAAAACCTACAGGACAGTAGATCTCTAGCTGTTGAATGAGGTGTGCTTTGTTAGGGTTGGAATGAAAACCTAAAGGACAGTAGATCTCTAGCTGTTGAATGTGGTGTGCTTTGTTAGGGTTGGAGTGAAAACCTAAAGGACAGTAGATCTCTAGCTGTTGAATGAGGTGTGCTTTGTTAGGGTTGGAGTGAAAACCTACAGGACAGTAGATCTCTAGCTGTTGAATGAGGTGTGCTTTGTTAGGGTTGGAATGAAAACCTAAAGGACAGTAGATCTCTAGCTGTTGAATGAGGTGTGCTTTGTTAGGGTTGGAGTGAAAACCTAAAGGACAGTAGATCTCTAGCTGTTGAATGAGGTGTGCTTTGTTAGGGTTGGAGTGAAAACCTACAGGACAGTAGATCTCTAGCTGTTGAATGAGGTGTGCTTTGTTAGGGTTGGAATGAAAACCTAAAGGACAGTAGATCTCTAGCTGTTGAATGAGGTGTGCTTTGTTAGGGTTGGAGTGAAAACCTAAAGGACAGTAGATCTCTAGCTGTTGAATGAGGTGTGCTTTGTTAGGGTTGGAATGAAAACCTAAAGGACAGTAGATCTCTAGCTGTTGAATGAGGTGTGCTTTGTTAGGGTTGGAATGAAAACTTAAAGGACAGTAGATATCTAGCTGTTGAATGAGGTGTGCTTTGTTAGGGTTGGAATGAAAACCTAAAGGACAGTAGATCTCTAGCTGTTGAATGAGGTGTGCTTTGTTAGGGTTGGAGTGAAAACCTACAGGACAGTAGATCTCTAGCTGTTGAATGAGGTGTGCTTTGTTAGGGTTGGAATGAAAACCTAAAGGACAGTAGATCTCTAGCTGTTGAATGAGGTGTGCTTTGTTAGGGTTGGAGTGAAAACCTAAAGGACAGTAGATCTCTAGCTGTTGAATGAGGTGTGCTTTGTTAGGGTTGGAATGAAAACCTAAAGGACAGTAGATCTCTAGCTGTTGAATGAGGTGTGCTTTGTTAGGGTTGGAGTGAAAACCTACAGGACAGTAGATCTCTAGCTGTTGAATGAGGTGTGCTTTGTTAGGGTTGGAATGAAAACTTAAAGGACAGTAGATCTCTAGCTGTTGAATGAGGTGTGCTTTGTTATGGTTGGAATGAAAACCTAAAGGACAGTAGATCTCTAGCTGTTGAATGAGGTGTGCTTTGTTAGGGTTGGAGTGAAAACCTACAGGACAGTAGATCTCTAGCTGTTGAATGAGGTGTGCTTTGTTAGGGTTGGAATGAAAACCTAAAGGACAGTAGATCTCTAGCTGTTGAATGAGATGTGCTTTGTTAGGGTTGGAGTGAAAACCTACAGGACAGTAGATCTCTAGCTGTTGAATGAGGTGTGCTTTGTTAGGGTTGGAGTGAAAACCTAAAGGACAGTAGATCTCTAGCTGTTGAATGAGGTGTGCTTTGTTAGGGTTGGAGTGAAAACCTACAGGACAGTAGATCTCTAGCTGTTGAATGAGGTGTGCTTTGTTAGGGTTGGAGTGAAAACCTACAGGACAGTAGATCTCTAGCTGTTGAATGAGGTGTGCTTTGTTAGGGTTGGAGTGAAAACCTACAGGACAGTAGATCTCTAGCTGTTGAATGAGGTGTGCTTTGTTAGGGTTGGAGTGAAAACCTACAGGACAGTAGATCTCTAGATGTTGAATGAGGTGTGCTTTGTTAGGGTTGGAGTGAAAACCTACAGGACAGTAGATCTCTAGATGTTGAATGAGGTGTGCTTTGTTAGGGTTGGAGTGAAAACCTACAGGACAGTAGATCTCTAGCTGTTGAATGAGGTGTGCTTTGTTAGGGTTGGAGTGAAAACCTACAGGACAGTAGATCTCTAGATGTTGAATGAGGTGTGCTTTGTTAGGGTTGGAATGAAAACCTAAAGGACAGGGACACTAAAGGTGTGCACCTCAAGGCCTGTACTCCTGCTTTTATCTGTGCCTGATTGGTTAATTAATGCCACTCCCCTGTCCCTGATCAGAGGAGAAGAATGGCAATCAGCTGTTCTGCTGGCCCCCAAGGGTCACATTTGAGCATCCCTGGTGTAGGGTCTTCTGTTAGTGTGAGTGTTTCAGGGATCAGATTGATAATTCAGATGCTTAGTGGCTTTAGCCCGTCCAGGCTTTCGCTGCAGTAGGGATCCCCTGTTTGTGCTGATAGAACCTGTGGCTTTAGCTGCAGTAGGGATCCCCTGTTTGTGCTGATAGAGGCTGTGGCTTTAGCTGCAGTAGGGATCCCCTGTTTGTGCTGATCTGGCTGTGGCTTTAGCTGCAGTAGGGATCCCCTGTTTGTGCTGATCTGGCTGTGGCTTTAGCTGCAGTAGGGATCCCCTGTTTGTGCTGATCTGGCTGTGGTTTTAGCTGCAGTAGGGATCCCCTGTTTGTGCTGATAGAACGTGTAGCTTTAGCTGCAGTAGGGATCCCCTGTTTGTGCTGATCTGGCTGTGGTTTTAGCTGCAGTAGAGATCCCCTGTTTGTGCTGATCTGGCTGTGGCTTTAGCTGCAGTAGGGATCCCCTGTTTGTGCTGATCTGGCTGTGGCTTTAGCTGCAGTAGGGATCCCCTGTTTGTGCTGATCTGGCTGTGGTTTTAGCTGCAGTAGGGATCCCCTGTTTGTGCTGATCTGGCTGTGGCTTTAGCTGCAGTAGGGATCCCCTGTTTGTGCTGATCTGGCTGTGGCTTTAGCTGCAGTAGGGATCCCCTGTTTGTGCTGATCTGGCTGTGGTTTTAGCTGCAGTAGGGATCCCCTGTTTGTGCTGATAGAACGTGTAGCTTTAGCTGCAGTAGGGATCCCCTGTTTGTGCTGATCTGGCTGTGGCTTTAGCTGCAGTAGGGATCCCCTGTTTGTGCTGATAGAACGTGTAGCTTTAGCTGCAGTAGGGATCCCCTGTTTGTGCTGATCTGGCTGTGGCTTTAGCTGCAGTAGGGATCCCCTGTTTGTGCTGATGGAGGCTGTGGCTTTAGCTGCAGTAGGGATCCCCTGTTTGTGCTGATCTGGCTGTGGTTTTAGCTGCAGTAGGGATCCCCTGTTTGTGCTGATCTGGCTGTGGCTTTAGCTGCAGTAGGGATTCCCTGTTTGTGCTGATCTGGCTGTGGCTTTAGCTGCAGTAGGGATCCCCTGTTTGTGCTGATCTGGCTGTGGCTTTAGCTGCAGTAGGGATCCCCTGTTTGTGCTGATCTGGCTGTGGTTTTAGCTGCAGTAGGGATCCCCTGTTTGTGCTGATCTGGCTGTGGTTTTAGCTGCAGTAGGGATCCCCTGTTTGTGCTGATAGAACCTGTGGCTTTAGCTGCAGTAGGGATCCCCTGTTTGTGCTGATCTGGCTGTGGCTTTAGTTGCAGTAGGGATCCCCTGTTTGTGCTGAGGTATTCTGGCTGTGGAAGGACTGACACTGCTGTGTGTGTGAATGTTATTTTCAGACGTGGCGTTTCCACGGGTCACCTTCATTGCTTTCACAGAGGGTTTGGTTGTCTCGGCGCTCTGGTTTCCAGGGTTACAGTGGGAGCTGTGGGTTGTCTGAGTGTGTCTTTGTGTGCGTCTGGAAGGGGGAGGGGTTAGTCTGCTGTCTGTCTGTCTGCTCTATTTATAGCACCATCTGGAGGATGGCTTTCTTTCTCTCGCTCCACCATCTTGAACTTCCTGCATGCACGCACACACTCACACTCACACACACACGCATGCACACGCTCGCACGCACACACACACACACGCACGTGCACACACTCACACATGCACACATGCAGGCACACACACACACACTCACACACACATACGCACGCACACACACACACACACACACTTGTGGTGTTACTCAGGTGCATGAGATTAACTGGTAGGTGCCCAAATAAATTACATATGTAAGTGTACAATTTCTCTGTTTCCTCTGGAACTAAAATAAATGAATAAATGCGTTTGAGGACTCCTCTGAATCCTCCCCTTTTGTCCTCTGTGCAGGACGGCCTGCTGGTGCTGCACTTTGGCCTCGTCCTGCCTCCGGTTCGGCAGCGGTTCTGACGGGCCGTGCGGAGGCGGTGGCCACGGCGATGGCGGTACTGCGGTCCGGACAGCTCCTGGTGCTGAAGAGGAGGATGACATCATCTGCAGCCAGCTGCTGAAGAGCAGAGCAGACTTTCCATCGGATCCCCTCTGACCTTTTTCCATCACATCCCCCCCATCAGATCCCCTCTGGCCTTTTCCATCAGATCCCCTCTGGCCTTTTCCATCAGATCCCCTCTAGACTTTTTCCCTTTCTACACACAGAGGAGTGCTCCTTTCCTTCACATCTTCAACTCACTGAGTGATTGGTTGTTTTTCCAGAATGATCCAAAAAATCTTTGGTGATCCAAGAAATCTTTACATCCTCTTGTCGTGTTTATTATAGTTTTCCTGGTTTTGACTTGACGCTCATTAAAATAATTTTAGCTAAATCATTCATCATTCTAAAATGCTAATTTCCTAATGAAGATATTCCATTAATTTTTCATATGTTTTAATTGTGTTCTTGTCGTAAGTGCTTGGGAGTTAATAGAAAATGGAGGTATGTTGGTTATGTTTTCATAGCAAGAAATAATTTGTGATATTTATTTGTCTGTTTGTTTTCTTAACTGTGTTTCACCATTTATATTTTCCATTAATTTCATGATCTTTCAGTTTGTATGATTTTAATGCACAGGTTGTAAGTCAAGGCTATTCTTGTTGATGAAATTGTAACAGGGTTCCTTATGACTGCAGTTTTCATTGAGAAAGATGATAAATTCAGGGAATGTTAATTGCTCGTACCAATAAAACATGCAGATTCTGATTGTTTTGCTGCTATTGAACACCTCTGGTTTTGTGGGTCCTTCTCTGTGCGTGGTTACATGCTCTGGGGTCTTTGAACATTTCGTGCTCTGAAAATGTCAGAATACTGCCGCTTGTTTTCCTGAGTGGTGTGTGATAATCAGGACGGTTGACTGTGATGTTTAAATGATTCTTTATGACAAGCTGGGCTCTGTGGGTATGTGTCCGCCTCTCGAACCCTGGGGTTAGTTTGGGCAGATGCAGCGGTCAGACTGATGGATGGGAGTGTTCAGCACGTCTGTCTGGATCCCAGGGTTGGCCTGAGTTTCCACCCCCCCCCCCCCCCGCCCCTCCTCGACACCGCCTACAGGCCTTCTGGGGCTGTGTGTGGCTGACGGTGGTTTCCAAGGCAACGGGCCACCACAGGGAATTTTCCGCCATGTTTCCTGCATTTATTTATTTATTTATTCATTTATTTTGGCAAAAGGAGGGCAGACAGTCTGCCCTCCTTTTGTTTTTGTTTTTGCTTTATTCAAACTGAGTGAAAGCAGAGGATGTCTTTCCTTTGCCTTGATTTATTTTTTTCATTTTTTTGCAAAAATATTTGCCATTTGATGTTTCTTTTGGGGAATTTATAAGTGGACTTCTTGCTTATTTTTTATGTTTTTCCCTATTGTTAACGCGGGTGACACTGCGGATAATGACATGCTCCCCTGCGGGGCTGCCAGCTTCAATCCGGCCTGGCACAGTCTGGATTCCTTACCGTACCTGCAGGGCCCATCCACACACCACAGCTGTACCTGGCGCGGGTGAACCACCTGCTATTTTAGGCTCGGTAATTTCATTAGGTTTAAAGAAGGCCTTTTGTGTATGGACTGGATTTGAGTTGGTCTTGTCTGCTGTTCTGTTACTATATCTCGGGTATTTAGCTAGCTTTACAGCTGATGGTGCATTCGCTCATAAAGCACAGCAAACTAATGTGATTCAATTTCTGGCCTGCCCATTTATTCTAAGCAGTGGAAAATCTTATCAAGTAGTTGACCAACACTGAGAGAATAGCTGTTTGTAAAAGATTGATACGTGTACATTTAAGAAAAATGCCTGTGACAAGCCAAACTTCCGTTCTTTTCCATGACACAGTAAAACCCATTCACTGGTTGTACACTTGACCTTTCAAGATGGGACTGTGTAGATGTCAAATTTTTACAATTGGAGATGAAACATTGGGGACCTTTGGGTCTTTGGGTGTTTTTGTTTTTTTAATTAGCCAGGCTTGTACGGTCAGCCTACTCCCCATGTGCTCGGATGTTGTCTGGTTAGCCGGCTTGCTGCTTCACGCTAATAGCAGTGAAAAACCGGAGTGGGAAGACCAACTTTCTGCAGTCAGCCCCCAAAAGTACTGAGTCACAGCCGGTGACCTTAGTCTGGGATGCCCTTTCCTTTTATAGGAAGGCTGTGCACTGGAAGACGTGCCGAGATGGGGACGGTATGAATATTTCAGCAGGCCCTTTCTTGCGTGCCTAACGCACGGTGCATTAAGGCCTGCAGAGAGGCAGCGTTGCGTGTGGGAGACCAGAGAGCGAGTGCTGGGGGGGGGGGGGGGGGGGGGGAGAGAAATTTGGTGCGTGGAATGGAACTTCTGATCTAGTGAAGGACCCCCTCCCTGTGGGTGCACCAGGGCTCCTGGCTCTGTGGTGAACGGGTTCACCGCTGGCAGCTCTGACGCGCTTTTGGAGGGTGTGTGGCCGTCAGTGTGTACAGCGGGACAGTCAGAGCTTTATTAACGCACAGCATTTATATTAATACACAGTGTGGAATCTTATTGGCTGTTTTAATTTTTGGGAAAGTGCACAAAACTTATTGACTCCTGAAGGGTGACTCAAGGTTACACAGTGAAACAAATTGGATGCTGTGTCACCAGAGCTGGACATGTAGGGACATGTAGTTTTTTTCACAAAATTTCTATCATATTTCCATTGCCGTAAGCAGACGGTAAATACTTGGATACCCATATTAATTGACTGAGTAAATCCCTGAGGGCGGAATGCTCTGTGATTGGACGCTGTGACTCAGGTGAGAGCTGTATGAGGTTTGTGGGTGTGGCTGCAGGCACCTGAGGGATGTAAGGCATTATTATTGCCACTGTTACCCACTTCTTTTAAACGTTGTCCCTTCCCCACTCCGGCTCGCTGAAACAGGATTTTTATTTGGGCTGATGTCTCCAGCTAGCACGTTAACCAGCTAGCACGTTAGCGCTTCGAACGCGCGGGATCAGATCTGATGTGACAGGAATGCAGGGATGCTGTCTCAGAGCTGGCAGCAAGGCGTGTCACTGCACGGACCTAATTCACCCCCCCACCCCCCTCCCCACTGCAGGTGTATAAATCTTTAAAGGTCTGCAGTGCGCGTCATGGGTGTGCCTGTGTCCCCTGCAGGCTGACTGACTTATGCACTGGCAATGGGGGGGAGGAGGGGGGGAGGGGGGCAGCGAACCAAACCAAACCAAACCTGCTTAATCCTTGCAGGGAAAGGAAATGCATCATCATCATCATCATCATCATCATCATCCCAGGACAGTGGCTTACAGCTGAGTTGGGGAGTACACTGAGGAGGGTCCAATTACAATAACTTTTCTTCATGTGTTTGAGATTACTGCATAACTTACCTCTCTACAGATTGTGCACCACTAAAGACACAACTCGAGTTCTGATTGTGGACATGCCTGTTCATATTCTAGCACTTTCTACAAGGGTTCTCACGTGCCACATACATGCAACACAACCAAAATGCCTGACAGGCAAATGTTTCTGTTTATGGGAACATTTTCCAGTTTCATCTATTCACTACTTATAGGGCCCCAGACATTCTCCTGGTTGTTGTATAACGGGTTATTATTCCACTGTGTGTTCCCCACTGGCTGAGAGAGTGTGAGCTTCCACCCAAATCTGGCTGGGACACCTTTTCCTGGCCTTTGCACCCGATGAGCCCATAATGGCCTTAATGAGGCTCATTTGATTTGATGAGTTGGTGTTAAAGTGACCCGTGCACTTACTCAGACTGCGGTGTCACGCTCCCCTGGTAAGGCTGAATGAACATGTCTTCAGGATTAATGATAAAAGCTAACGGAAGAGCAATTACCATATTTTTCAATGTTTAAGAGAAAGCTCCATAAGTCTGGCTAATGCCGAAATGTAGATGTAAAGCTGAAAATAATTTCAGACGCCGAATAACTCTTGCAGACTGTATTCATGTGGTTAAAGCTAGAGAGCACATCCACACACCCAACACAGCCTCTGTGTATGCGTTGAGAATTAATGAGGAAATTAATGAGATTTCTGCTTGGCAGCAAGTTCCACAGCGTCTGGAAACATTAGAAGTGCAATCCAATGCAAACACGACGAGACAAAGACTCAACGGCTTCGTCAGTGCCAAGTTTTATTGATATGTGCCACACATCAGAAGAAACAGGAGAGAAACAGTTCACTATGTTTTTTCAGGATGGTTTTAAGCTAATGTTACATCACACTTAATCCTACAGAGAGTAAGGAGAATGAGCTCCCATGACAGTGCCGCCAGCTAAGCACACAGTTAGAAAGCTGCTGGTGGTATTAAGGCATTTTCAACAACCTACAACATTCATTCTCTGTTTTCATTGGCTTTGTTGGTCTGGTGTGTTATTAGGAACCTGCGCTAGATGACCGCTTGTCATCTGTGGTTTATTAAGGTTTCTGGCAGTGTAGTCGGAGCGCTTTATTTTTCAAAGAAGAAGAAGGGTGATGAAACGTCCTCTCTCAACGCTGGTGTGCTGGGTGTGTTAGTCAGACACGCCCCGGGCTGCCCCAGACTGCTCCATGCGCCAACGCTGGTGCGCTGGGTGTTAGACAGACACGCCCCGGGCTGCCCCAGACTGCTCCATGCACCAACGCTGGTGCGCTGGGTGTGCTAGCCATGCGCTAGCCAGACAGACAGAAGGGGTCTTCAGCTCCTTCCGTTAGCACGAGCAGCTTTACGCACTGCAGGGCGAGCCTCGCCCAGCGGGCAGCGGGAAACGGAGATGAGCGAGCAGGCGCTGCCCTTAATGCCTCCCGTGGGCACCCTATGGGGTCCCACGGCCTGCATACTGCATGACATGCACGTACACTGAGGGTATTGCATCTCAATCCCAGCTTACTCTGGAGGGGTCAGGTACTACTGGATCCAGCAATGCAAGCAACACAAAATGAGATTTTAGATTGCGATAACGTGAAGGTCATGGGCCCAATAGGAGTATAATTGAGTAGGCCCCGCAGCACAAAGCTTGGCTAGAACTTTAATGTGTAGAGAAACTATAACTGTTTCCTGCGTGTAGATTGACTGACACACAGAATAGTTTCATAGGCTGCTTAACCTGGGAACTAGCAGGTGGTGACCCTACCATAGATCTTTAGCTAATGAGCTTCAACTCTCAGCTGACTGAGGACCGTCTATTCGGTGTGATTACGCAGCTTAGTCCAGCTTCCAGTGCCACTGTAGAGCAGAGCAATCATGCACGATCCTTATTGGGTCTTCATCACCTCGGTGGCTAGGTATCCTAGGTAAAGGAGTGTAGCACAGTGGGTAAGGAACTGGGCTCGTAACCGAAAGGTCGCAGGTTCGATTCCCGGGTAAGGACACTGCCGTTGTACCCTTGAGCAAGGTACTTAACCGAAATTGCTTCAGTATATATCCAGCTGTATGAATGGATACAATGTAAAATGCTATGTAAAAAAAGTTGTGTAAGTCGCTCTGGATAAGAGCGTCTGCCAAATGCCTGTAATGTAATGTAACATCTAGGCTAAAGTCTTGCTTGTATACATGCCATCTTAAGTCCTTTGAAAAGTTGTCTCCAAAGTACCCGACCATAAGATTTTGTGAGTTTTCCAGTTATGCAAAAAAAAAAAAAACAATACTTGGCTCACTCCTGAAAAGGTCTTTTGCACAAAATTCATCTGCTGCCTGTCGACTGTTGAAGCTGAACTAAGTGGCACATTGGAATAATTATGATGCAGTTGTGCTTGCTAAACGCTAAGGCTTGGCTATGCGGTACAGAAGCTGGTCATTGCTGCTAACGTGCCTCAGGCTCAAACACATTTAAATCGTCACTACGCACACTGTTCTGTGAGAGCGATCCGCCGCCATCTCGACGGACGGGAAGGAGAAACATCCCGTTCGTCAGCGCATGCATTCGTGCTAAACATCGACCGTTTCAGCTTTTGCGATTCATCGGGAAGCGTTTCAGCAATGTAAGCTTAAAGCCAACGACACACACTTTTCACAAGACTTACTTCTCTTCTGATGTTGAACAATTTAGCATCTACATTTCAGTATGATACGATTATGCTACCTCAAGTGCCCCCAGTGAGAAACATTGATATACACATAAAGAGTCAACCGCTATAATTAATGACCGTGTCATGTATGGTACTGTAGACTCCAAAACTACGAGAATTCAGTTAGCTACTGCAGTCTCCTGTACAACCATTTCTATCTCTATATTCCTGCTTTAAGCTTCGCTATGAATAATAACACAGCAGCTAATTATAGGAGAGAGTAAGGAGGCCTGTGTCATATGTGAACAGTCAAATGGCTGGCAGACAGTCACCATGCAAACATGAAGCAGATACATAACATGCAATTTACAGCTGATTATATTTCATTTAAACTCTTTTCAAGGGACACATCTAGGGCAATCTTGGAGAACAATACTGAGTCTGAATCTGTGCGTTTGGGGACCAAAGAAAGCAGTCTCTTCGTTAATAATGAGAGATTGAAAGCTGGACTGAACATGAACTTGTATATGCAATGCTGACTGATTTGGCCTCGTGTTCTAGACAGATTAACAGTGTTAAAGCCGGTTAGAATAAGCCTGCAAGAACAGTCTAAAGGAGTGTGTCTGACTGTCTCTTCAAGTTATTCTAAAACATGAATATTCCTGTTATTACAGTATTAGCAACCTGGCCAAACAGGGAATTGCTAACAGATAAGGTTTATGGCTGGTTTCAAGAGACTGTTTTTGATACGTAAACTGTTTATTAAACCTTGCTGTAATCTTGGAATTATCTATGAAAAAGACAAATGACCTTCTTTGGTTCTGTTTGTGGACCTATATACGCTGACATAAACTGTAGATCTGATACGTTCTGAAACGAGCATGCACGGTATGTGTAAAGTCCCTCACACACACACACACACATGCACACGCACACACGCACATGCACACGCACACACACACGCACGCGCACACACGCACACACACACAAACACACACACACACACACACATCCGGTGGAATGTGTGAAGAGTCATTTGTACCCTGTGGCAGTAAAGTGTGTTAAACAGTCGCGTGTAAACTGGTTCACGTTGTGACGTGCAACGAGTGTGTTCTTGCCCTAAAGAATGAACTTTTCATGACATTTCAGAACTGTGTTTTCCAAGAGACCGTAACGTGAGATAGACGGACAGAGAGAGAGAAAGGGAGACAGACAGACGGACAGACAGAGAGGAAGGCAGAGGCGGGACGGTGAAGAGTGAGGGGGCGGGGTCACAGCTGCTCTCTGAAGGCTCAGTGATGGACCAGAGAGCGGAGGGGAAGGCTCAGTTCTTCTGGCCGGAGGAATAGGAATCCGAGCCGCTCTTCTCCACCTTCTTGGCCTCGTCGCTGGTCTCGCGCGGGTTGCCTCCCTTGCTGAACTTCCCCTGCGCCTCCTCCTCCTTCTCCTCCTTCTTCCCCCCCTTGGAGGAGCCGCTGTAAATGCGGGTCTGGTAGCTGTAGTTGAGACCGGGGTTGGAGGTGGGGAAGGTTATCCCAGTGTTGAAACGAGTCTCCTCCCCCTCCAGCAGTTTCCTGAGAGACACGGGCAGAGGAAGGAACGTTTGCTCATTCAGAACAAACACAACGGACCACCGGACAGGCAGAAGGGAAAATGACAAGCTGAGACAAACTGACCGGCCTGATCTTATCAGCTGCCCTTCTCATGTCCCTACAAGAGCAATAAGGAGCCCCAGAACCTCCTTTCCCAGTCACCACCATGAGTATGAGTGCTCCCCTCCCCCCCCATTCTGATATCATATTCCAGTTGTAAATAAGAGAGGAAAATCAGGTTTTCACCTTTAGGTGCTCACATAAGAAACATGGTAAATTATCTGAATTCACTGGCAAATAATAATATAAATCAGCATGTAAAAAAATTATTGCATGTTTCATTATTAATTTTGGATCTCAATAATCAAAAATATACCACCTCTGTGCGATTCATTCTCAGTCAAGACTGTCTGGAAAAAAACAAGTTTTAGTTTAAACATGTCCTTTGGAACCTTTAACCTAAAAGTTCTACCTGTAGGCTGCAATCTCGATGTCCAGCGCCATCTTGACATTCAGTAAGTCCTGGTACTCCCGCAGGTGACGCGCCATCTCGCCCTTAGTCGTCCTCAGTTCATTGTCTAGTTGACCAATAGTGTCCTTGTTGAAATAAGCAAAACCAAATTCAGAACGCATACCTCTGAGGGTTTAATCGAGGTTTGTCTAAAAGCTATGTTTTTTGTCACAGTTTACATACATTGTTCTTTATTGTTACATAAATTGTAACTTGAGTTTAAAAATGCTGTGCATTTTGGTATAGGCGGAATGAAACTTTTGCCTTCCGATTTTGTATCTGTACAATACAACCGACCGTCTGTTTCAACTCATGTAGCGGCAGCTTTCTAGCATCTCGTGCGGAGTGCCCTTGACGATGCTATCAAAAAGGACACGTGCACGATTCCTACTATAACTTGTTCACTTGTTTTATTTCTTTAGCTTTCATTTAATAAATGTACTCCTCACCTCTTAAGACACACCCTGAATCTAATGACAGTGAGATATGTCGTGTACATATGCGCTGGGGACAAGTCGTCTGATGTTGCTTTGTTTCTAGACTATTCGTTCAAAAAAGTCTATTTAAAACGAATACTTTTGTTACAGTTACTGGCACAAAGATCTTTTAATTAGTTCATTTTAAAGAGCGCACCAGTTGACTCATGGGAGGCGAACGCCAATTTGAGATTTTTTCCATCACGCGCCCACGTAATGGCTTGTCGTGACCCTAAACGCGCGGCCGAGAATGGATGTCTCATAATCTGATTTACAAACATAGCAGGGTGAAATCCAGGTTACCCTGATCTCTCACTGTAAATTCGTTTGCTCCTCTCCGTCTTTTGGATGGATAATGAATAAACACGCGAAGAAAACTACCAGAACCGACTCCAGCCATTGGATGGCACAGACCTTCCGAATGTAGGGTCATCTGCCTTGGTACCAGAGGTAACTGACCCTATAAATCCAATCTGGAATGCTGTTGATCCGTCTCCATGGTCTTAACCTCTCTTGTTACCCTGCATTGATTCAGCACCACGGACAGGGGCGTGGACCTTGAAAGTGCATTCATCCCACAGTGGCAGCGGACACGTTCATTTAATAAATGTGGGGTCGTTATATTTAACAGCATAATTCATGGTCGACACATGTGTTTTTTTAGGTTCGACCTATAGAATAAGGCTACTACAATTTACATGCGCATTTTCTGATTTATGTAACAAATACGACATAAAATTAGTTGTATGTGAAAGGTGATTAATCGGCAGCCTTTGTTACCTGCAAACCGGAGATCTCGGCATTGTACCGGTCCTCCATCTCTCCGAGCTGCCGTTCCAGAGATTCGTTGGTACCCCTGAGGCTTTCGATTTCGATGGTCCTGGACTGCATCTGCCTCCTATATTCGTTGATCTCCTCCCTGTTCGCTCGCATGGCTTCGTTGGACCTACTCGCCTGCTCGTTAAGATTTTCGAATTTGGATTTGTACCACTCTTCCGCTGACTCCAGGTTCTTTGATGCCATCGACTCGTACTGACTTCGGATCTCCTTCAGGGCTGATGTCAGATCGGGTTTGGCTACTTCCATCTCAACCGACACCTGGCTCGCATGCAACATGTTCATCAGCTCCGTCACCTCTTCGTCGTGCACCTTCCTTAAGAAAGATATCTCATCCAGGAGAGATTCTACTTTCTTCTCCAGGTCCAGTCGGACTACCGTGGCGTCGTCCACGTCCTTCTTGAAAGCCTTCAGGGTTTGCTCGGCGTCTTCTCGAGCCCTTATCTCGTCTTCATATTTGGCTCTTAGTTTCTGCAGCTCTTCTTCGACGTTGTCCCGCTCGACTAGAATCTGAGACTTTTCGTTATTTAACGCCTCCATTTGGGAGCGTAGATCCCGGAGCTCCTGCTGGTACATGTCAGCAATGCGAGACGGTTCGTTCTGCCTCCCGCGCAGAGCCACCAGCTCGGTCTCCAGGACTTTGTTCTGTTGCTCAAGATTGCGCACCTTCTCGATGAACATAGCAAAGCGGTCATTGAGCCCTTGCATCTGCTCCTTCTCATTTGTTCGAACGGTTTTGAATTCATTGTTGAGAAGTGAGGTTTGGGCAAAATCAACGGTGTCGCTCGGAAACGACGAGTACGAAGAGCGCCCAGGCCTCCGGTAAGAGCCCAGGGAAGAGGTGTTAATGCGGGAGAGAGACTGGGACCTATACCCGCCGGAAGAGTAAGAATTCCGCGAGGAAGCGGGGTTACTCATTTTAGAGGACGAGAAGCGAGGGGAGTCCCCGAAAACCTTCCTGTAGGAAGAAGCACTGTAGTATTCTGATCCGTAACTCATCTTGCCGTCTAATGGGGGTGTGAGCATCCTCTCCGTCTTCTTTATATACCTGGGCCGTCCCAAACTAAAACATCACGCCATGTGACGCCTTGAGCTTTACTGGCTGTATAGGTATCAGACAAACCAACAAATCTACGTTTAATTTCGCGTTTAACGCAAGCATAATAGTAGCTGGTTATATTTTGTAGAAGAAGCTTTTCCCCGAAAGGTTAAATACATTCAAGGTAGGTGTAAGATACCTTTTCCCCGTAAACTGGGACCAGCTCCAAAATGGAACTGCCCATTTTGGTGCAACGTTGATGTCAGCAAGAAATATTTAGTATGGCATGTTTCTGTCTGTCACCTCTGGAAAGAATTCAAGTTCGGGTTTCGATTGATATTTATGAATATTAATCAATCAAATTATTACATTTTCCATATTGTTATGTAAACCTTTTTTTATTTTTTTATTGTTTGTTGTTGCAAATTTACTTGTGATTCTCGCGCTGTATCTAGCCCTAATAATGCAAAGAACTCGGGAACACCTACAGCAGTGTACTTTAAGGTGTCCCTATATTTTGCGCATTATTATTATATCAAAAATAAATCTGCAAAAAAGAAATACATAACAATATGGAAGATGTCATATTTTGTTTGAAACAATTTATTTTGAAAAGATATATAAGTTCCCATGTTAAACTGGACATATTGGCTTATATCCGAAGTTTTTATTTTTGCTAGTTTCACTTTTCTCATTTGAGATACATACATCTCAAAACACAGGCGTTAAACATAGGCGTTAATCATTAAAATTAATAGTTCTATAATTATAAATATGGGCAGTTCTTTCTGACCTGCCAACGTGGTTTAAAGCCTTCTGAACGTAAGGCGAAGGCAAAAGCACACGCCATGCAATGCAGTTTGTAGAAATATTGGTACTTTGCTGCCCCCTGTTGATGTTATTCATTTATACAGCACAATTACCAGTAAAATGCTGTTTTGGGGCAGAAAAATACGAGTCTTCAATAAAAGAAGTCTCTTTTTAAAGATGCTTAAGTGGACACATCTCATAGAAATGTATACTTAAAGGGCGATAGTTGTATTGATTACGTCATTCAATAACCCCTTTTAACACAAACCTTTATTTGCAACATGTCAAAAAAATAGGCCTTTAATCTTTTTTACTAAAATTCTGATATTGCATTTCTGAATTTCGTGAGACATCCCTTAAAAATTAAAAGCATTTATTTGGATGTAACCAGCACAAGCCAGTGCCCCTTGTGTAGTTTTCTGTAAGCTATCGCGGAGTAGAGAGCAGCCCTGTCAGTGGCTCTGTGTTTCCCATGCAGAAAACCATTCAGTCCCCATGTCTGCTGTGCTACCTGTGCTCTACCTGTGTGCTGCCTGTGCACTGCCTGTGCAATACCTGTGTGCTGCTGGCGTGCTGCCTGTGCTCTACCTGTGCTCTGCCTGTGTGCTGCCTGTGTTCAACCTGTAAGCTGCCTGTGCTCTGTATTCCCATACTCAGAGGACTGCCAGCCTCTCATCTGTTCCTTCATGTGATGTGTGGAGTACAGGATGACTGATGGATAGCCTCGAACACCCACACAGTATCGACTCCCCAACGGCCACCATGCAAAACGAGCTGGATGGAGACATATGATTAATTAATTAAACACAAATATGTGTTTCCAAATGCACTTCTCCAAATCTCCAGTGTATAATACCGAATGTGTTAAGAAACACATAATTTACAAAATTACAAAAAATGCAATCATATGAATGAGCGTATGAATGAGCCTTTAAGGGTTAGAGACAGTAGTCTGACCTCTGCACTACATCAGCATTTAGCAGATACTCTTACCCAGAGTGACAGCAGGGGGCATTTTTACATCTTGTACTTTCATTCAGCTAGACACTGAATAATGTGCATAAGGAATAAACAATAATACTAGAATCAAAACTGAATTCAGAGTATGAACCTTGTACAAGGTTACAACAACAGTGCCACAGCTGGTAATCAAAACCACATTTGAGGTTCAATTTCATCTGTGTTCCTGATCAAGTTTGAGGAAAGTTAACTTTGCCATTGAACAGCCTTGTAGATCTCTGAAATGTGACCTGTGATGTTGGACTCAGTATACTTTAAGAACGGCAGTGTCATCACGTAAACTGAATAGTGTCGTAAATTGTGTGGAATTATAATAAGAGGAGTGAGCTCCTGCAGACTGAGGCACACAGAAGGCTGCAGATCATACAGATCTCTGAGATTTGATCTCGAGAGGGCGCTGTTTTTGTCAGAAATGTGTGAAATGACTCGGTAGGAAGAGCACAAATTCCCCCCCAAAAGCCACAGTTAACTAGGATCCCACTCATCACATTACATTACATTACATTACAGGCATTTGGCAGACGCTCTTATCCAGAGCGACGTACAACAAAGTGTATAACCATAACCAGGAACAAGTATGACGAAACCCCTAGAGAGAAGTACCGGTCCAAGTACAGGGAACAACCGCATAGTTCAACTTGGACCCTGGTGGTTAAACTGATTAACACTAACAACGAGAACGGCAACAACGCAATCTATGGAAAAATAAAAATAAATAAAAATACAAGTAGTCGTTAAGACTGGCGCATCAACTAAGTCACCTATTAAACAGCTGCCTAGTTACAACCCTAAGTTTAGTCACTCCCACTCCACTATAACCCGAAAAAGTTACTCTGCTTTCCATCTCCAGCCTCTCTGAATAACCTTTACCTGAGGACAAGCAATAATTACATGATTTATTCTGTTTAGTATATTGTTTATGTTTTTTGTCTCTGGAACACATATTTTGTCCGCAATTTTATTATAAAACATTTGCCATTTGTATACAAATACACAGTGAGTGGTTGGTTGGTTGAGTGACCCCTTGAACTTGCCTATTTGCTGATTTCTTGCATTCTTAATTTGTCCCCAGAGTTTCTCTTCTGTTGCAAAAAAATATTTAAGCAAAAACCTCTGTGTATTTTTTTATGTAGCTCAGTCCATGGACAATTCTAGATGACTGCATCAGTTGCATACAAGCCAAGTCTCATTGAGAGACAGATGTTTCTGTACAGCGTAAAAACTGGTGGGCCATGTGCTTTATTTCTTTTAATGGAGTGACAGAGGGGTGCAAATTTGCTCCAGGTTAAATGGGGATCAGGGCCTTCTCGTGTTCCAGGACCTACAGCATCAGTATAATTTATTCGGTACTTCTGTATTTTTACTGTCACTTTCATTGTTGCGCGCGAATGAAGTCGCGTCAGGCAGGACTTGCGGCAGTATACCCTTTTCACAACACGCTACATACAAAAATTTTGGACTTGGTCTGCAAGCTGTACAGCTCACTCTCAAAACCATTTCTCAAAATTTAATCAATTAACACATATACATATATATATATATATAGGCCTATTATATATTATAGCTAACTAATTATATAAATTGGGAGAGAGTGTGGCAGACCATTATAATCTAGAAACTCAAATCACCAGATGATCCACTACAATTTTGTCCGTATATCATACTCGACTCCGTCAGAAGAGACTGAACCACACTCCCACCTTTTTCTTTTCTTTTTCCATACAGTAGGAGTTCCATTGGATGGTAATTTATAATTATTGCCTGATTCAGGCAATAGATACAGAATATCTATTCAAAAATTGTATGTATGTGTAGTATTGTTAAAATTTTAACTTGTCAGTCAGTTATCCCTACAGTAAATCAGCGGGCTCCTGTCAGTGTGTTTCAGACATAGACATATATATGTCTCTGGTTTCAGAACTAGTCTGCTTCGGAATATCCGCATTACAGCACGTTAGCGCTACGGAGTCTGGCGCGCATGCTCAGAAATGCATGCAGTGCAGTTGTTGCGACAGTGGAGAGGGGTGAGTTACTACTGTTATCAGTTCTGTTGCTGTTGTTGATTTGTATTGGATTTATTTACTAATCGCTTTGCTTGTGGAACTACTGATTTACATATTATTTGTAACATGCTCAAAACATTATTTAGCTATGCGTATGTGATGAAACTGAATGTAGTTCTCCCCAGCAGTATCAAAAGCGAAATGCCCAACATGAAAAGCACTGTTGGTGCAGCGTGAGGAAGCTGACGCTAGCTGACAAACTATAATTGTACTTCAGAGGGCGTTTCTGTGAGCCTTAATGGTTGCTGGAAATAGTGAAATTGCGTGTACAGAAATGTAGCGTTTCTGTGTGCCCATGTGTTTAGTTTGTTTGTTTGCTTGCTTATTACCAACTTTAGCCCAAAGAAAGTTGCCCCTTTACCTTACTGGGAAGTAACATTAACGTTAGCTAGCTATGACAACTTGCTAAGCAAGGACGATGATCATATTTATTCTCCGGTCATTTACTGAGCAAGGGAACGCCCCGATTATCAAACGTGTTAAAATTGACCAAGGTAGCTAGCTTGTCCCATATTAATGTGAATGCAAATGAGTTTATTTTGCAGTTGAGTTGCCTTTATTTTCGCTAGCTGTATACTAATCAAAGTTTTGTAGGATGTCTAGCTTTCTGTTTTTACTCGACGGTTTGTTTTAAGTTCAATCGATTGCTTTGAACTTGTAGCCTAGACCTACGACCTAACCACCTGCTAGTGCAGTACAGCCAGTAAACTAGTTTAGTTGAACGTCTTTTCTTTAGAAAAGCGCTACCGAGCTTTATGCCATTGCAAACAACTTGTAATTGTGCTCTTAACTAGCCAGCTAATTCTGATATATATCTAAGGTTACATATCTAGTTAACGCTAGTCTACTTTATTTAGTTACTAATTTAGATTAACCTACAGTATGTGGTAGGTACTCGCTTACTAAACGAGGTATCTATCGATAGTTGGTGTAGGATGGTGACATTGGCTGGCCGGCTAGTGGGTTACCGTTAAAATATTAGTGTCAGAAATGTATTGTAACCAAAGGAAAATATTATGGCGCTGAAAGACACGTTGTTGTGTAGTAGCATTTGTTAACTAGCTAGCTACTTAATGTTCAACATGATGAAACACGAAAGCTAACGTCGTTAGCCATAGAGTAATGACATTTCCTGGCTCTATGTATTGGTGACTCAAAACGTTCAATTAAACGTTCAATGTCTGCTTTTGTGTCTTGTTTACGTGCTCTTGTTGAAACAGGAGAAATGTGTTCTATTTTTAGTCCTTTTTCTCAAGTGCTTTGCTGTGGTGAATGGTGAAGGAACACACAGGTCAGATGTAGGATTATAATTCGGTGGGAAAATAAAGATTCGCTGCTTTTCCAACATCTCATGTTCGCCTGAAGACAGTATTGTGTAAGGCTGAGGCCCCACAATGTCAGAAGGCTTCCTCAAAACAGAATTGTTACAGAACTGTTAAAGCTGGAAGCTCTTAGCATAACATACAATGGCTGTTTCAGTCTGATATGCTATGGCTTTGATCATTGATGGGCTAGCAGACATTGTGTTCAGCTGTGTAGTGTATGACATTAACTTCTTTATTTCACTGTTAACTTGAGGAATCAAGGTGGCTGTTGCAGTTAGTCAACACAAGTGATTTTCTTTTGTACTGTAGGCCTACATGTTTGCTTTGCTTTTCTCTAATATTGACTGTCACGTTTTTAAATGGGTTCCTGGTACACAGTTGACTCCTGTCTCAGTAATTCACAGGAAGGTAACAATAGTAACAGGTAAATTTATTCTCTCCATACTTCTCTTCCTGGATTACCAGTCTAGAGAGTGGGCCCAGTTCTCTGTTTTAAATGTTAAAGACCGAACTTGTGACACCGTCTGCAAAACTGTGCTTCTCTGTTTTTCATGGTTTGCGTGACTTTGATGTTCTGTGGGTCTTACTGAGGAAGGCCTTTAGTTCCATCACTGTCATAAGGAGCCAACTGAAAATTAAGCAGTTACGCAGGGTCTCTGCTCGCACTACGAGCCATTTCTGACCTATGATATTAGTTGCCTGACTTGCTGTGTTCATATGTGATTCTTCCAGTCTTGGTTTTCATCTGTTGACCTTTGAGAATAGCCTTAACACGCCTGCACTGTCTCGAAAAATCAGAAATATCCAGAGGCTGTGCTGATGACTGGTGTATTGAGTCTACGGCTGCTTTAATATGAAGCTCTGGGTTGCATCAGGTGGGCTGCAGTGTAGCGGTTAGGGAACTGGGCTTGTAAGGGCACGGTCACACATGCGCAAAATTAACATTGGCGTATATTCGCCTCCCGTTCACTTCCATTCTATGCGAGCAAAGGGGCGAATAAAACATTCGCTTCCGGCGAAGCAAATTCGCATCTTAGCTTCGCGTGGAGTTCAATTTTGGTGAACTTTGACCGGCGAATTCGCAGCCTCAACCAATAGCAAAGAAATGTGTGTGGTTGACCCCACTTGGCTGTAATTGGCTGTAGTTTTCTTGGTGAGCCAGGATGGCTGAGACTTTGATTGTTGCTGTGTCTAACCAGCCGGTATTGTACGATCTTGCCCATGAAAACTACAAACTGCCCATAAGAGAGATGCTGCCTGGCTGGCAGTGAGTCGGGAGACAGGCATTGAAGGTAAACAAATGGAAAATGTATCAATAACATCAATTCATATTTTGCGGTATTCGTTAGCTAGCTTAACTTGGCTAAGCTAGCTAACAAATACAACTATAACAACTGTATACATTTTCCCGTCACAAAACCAACAACCGCTCATGTGATATCACAACCGCTCATGTGTAACCAACAACCACAACCACTCAAACGGACTACAAACCAGAAAACTGATTTTCGTGTGCGTCACATCCTGCACTGCCCACATTCAGCACGACAAGATACGAATTTCGCCTTGGCAGGTGATGGTCATTCGCCTGCATTCGCACGTGTGACCGCGCCCTTAGTCTGCAGTTCTGGGGTTCTGCAGTTTTACCCTTGATTGTATGTGAAAGTGTAATGTGTGTAAGCACCTCTGTGGGGAAAAAAAAAATGAGGAAATGTACATCAGATAGTGTTTATCAGTGTATTTGGTTACACCCTGTGGTTTGTCGTGGACAGTGATAGAACACGTGAAGCCCCTTCGTTGTGTCTATACAGATGGCCTGTGCTCTGTTTAGCTCTGGAGAAACCCACCCCAGTGTAAAAGAGTAGGGTGATATCACCCAGCTCGTGTTTCAGGTTTCCTGTCCCCTGTCCGCTCGGTCACGTGGAAAGGTATTGTTGTGCACGCGGGTCATTTTCGGCGACCTCTAACACGGTTAGCAGCGTGAGGCTGTGTTTGAGTTACGCTGTGGCCTCTAATGCGTTAGCGGCATGAGGCTGTGTTTGAGTTACGCTGTGGCCTCTAACGCAGTTAGCAGCGTGAGGCTGTGTTTGAGTTACACTGTGGCCTCTAATGCGGTTAGCGGCATGAGGCTGTGTTTGAGTTACGCTGTGGCCTCTAACGCGGTTAGTGGCATGAGGCTGTGTTTGAGTTACGCTGTGGCCTCTAATGCGTTAGTGGCATGAGGCTGTGTTTGTTACGCTGTGGCCTCTAACGCGGTTAGCAGCGTGAGGCTGTGTTTGAGTTACGCTGTGGCCTCTAATGCGGTTAGCGGCATGAGGCTGTGTTTGAGTTACGCTGTGGCCTCTAACGCGGTTAGCGGCATGAGGCTGTGTTTGAGTTACGCTGTGGCCTCTAATGCGTTAGCGGCATGAGGCTGTGTTTGAGTTACGCTGTGGCCTCTAATGCGTTAGCGGCATGAGGCTGTGTTTGAGTTACGCTGTGGCCTCTAACGCGGTTAGCGGCATGAGGCTGTGTTTGAGTTACTGATGCAGCTTATCATCACGCTCGCCCTGCTGTGATATGAGTCTGTGGGAGCGGCTCATGGATGCCTGTGCATAAGCACTGTAAGCAGTGAGGCAGTCTTCTTCTGTGGTTTGGCATTGGGCGGTGGGAGCTGTGATAAGCTGTACCTGGGGCACAGTGAGTGTTACCTGGGGTGCTGTGAGTGTTACCTGGGGCGCTGTGAGTGTTACCTGGGGCGCTGTGATTGTTACCTCGGGCTCTGTGAGTGTTACCTGGGGCGCTGTGAGTGTTACCTGGGGCGCTGTGATTGTTACCTGGGGCGCTGTGATTGTTACCTGGGGCTCTGTGAGTGTTACCTGGGGCTCTGTGATTGTTACCTGGGGCTCTGTGAGTGTTGCCTGGGGCTCTGTGAGTGTTACCTGGGGCACTGTGATTGTTACCTGGGGCTCTGTGAGTGTTACCTGGGGCTCTGTGATTGTTACCTGGGGCTCTGTGATTGTTACCTGGGGCTCTGTGAGTGTTACCTGGGGCTCTGTGATTGTTACCTGTGGCGCTGTGAGTGTTACCTGGGGCTCTGTGAGTGTTACCTGGGGCGCTGTGATTGTTACCTGGGGCGCTGTGATTGTTACCTGGGGCTCTGTGAGTGTTACCTGGGGCACTGTGAGTGTTACCTGGGGCGCTGTGATTGTTACCTGGGGCGCTGTGATTGTTACCTGGGGCTCTGTGAGTGTTACCTGGGGCGCTGTGAGTGTTACCTGGGGCGCTGTGAGTGTTACCTGGGGCGCTGTGATTGTTACCTGGGGCTCTGTGAGTGTTACCTGGGGCTCTGTGATTGTTACCTGGGGCTCTGTGAGTGTTGCCTGGGGCTCTGTGAGTGTTACCTGGGGCACTGTGATTGTTACCTGGGGCTCTGTGAGTGTTACCTGGGGCTCTGTGATTGTTACCTGGGGCTCTGTGAGTGTTACCTGGGGTACTGTGATTGTTACTTGGGGCACTGTGAGTGTTACCTGGGGCTCTGTGAGTGTTACCTGGGGCTCTGTGAGTGTTACCTGGGCCGCTGTGATTGTTGAGTGTTTTGGCTGGCTGGTGAGCAGTCTGCCTACGGGCTGGAGCAGTCTAGTAATTCAGCATTACTGTTGAGCGTCTGCCAGCTCATCTGACATGTGTGTGCATGTGTCCCTTCCTACATGCATGTTTTAATAAGACTGCTGTCTGTGGAAGGTGATTATAAGCTGAGAATCCCCTGCTGCCTTCCATACTGACTCAGGCCTCAGATTTGCCTGTTTAATGTGTTGGTAAAGGCTAGCCTATTGAGAGATTTCAATGAGGGACGAAATGATAACTTTTTATGACTTGCTGTTTTCTAATGTTTAGTGTTGATATTGTGGGGACACAGAGGTCCTGTGGTAGAGTGCAGATTTTGTTTCAGTCCTGATTTGTGCAGGATGTCAGGACATTGTTCTAATATTGCATAAAATATGACCATCAAATATGTAATTAAGCCAATAAAACTGTTCATATTGAAATGGTTTCCTGACTGGTTCCCCATTACTACTATTAGTACTATGTACTACTATTTGCATTCTTTTAACCACATGCTTTCTGCTTTCTCTGAGGACGAGCCATTCTCTAGTGAAGCTCTTTAAGGTGTGAGGATGTGGGGGGTTCTGCAGTGCGATGGAAAGCAGGGGATTATGGGAACCCTGCTTGCCTGGCAGATTCGCACTGGGCTGAGCTTACCCAGCTGAGTGGTAAAGTCAGTCTTTGCCTTAGGGACAGCAGGGCTTGTGTTTTAACACAACCAAGAGAATAACTTGATGAGGCAGGTGATTTTTCACTTCTCTCTTCTGGGACCTTGTGAAGCGCTAGGTGTGATTAGTACCATGAAATGGGTGTTATTTTAAATGCCAAAATGGCACGAGTTTGCTGGAAATGCACAACGCTACAAAAAGTATGCAGTTTTGCCGAAGGGTTTATACCTGGTTGGTTCATATGGAACGATAGCTTAAGATACTGAAGTTGAACTTATCTTATGATCAAAAACTATTAGCCTATAATAAAAAAGTCTGCTTTTGTTGCATTAGACTGTGGGATTGCCAATTTGTGTGTCCAGGTAAACTATGCTAACTCATTTGGTCAGTTGTTTTAAGCTGTTGTTTAAGGAATTGTGAAGAGGCACACAACCGAACACACTTTGAGCATGAAAAATAAAATATTCAGGCACCTGTTCTGAGCTATATACCAGTATAAATGTACTAGGAATATCTAGAATCACTCTTATCACTTATTTCCTTCTGCTTTGTTCCGCTTTCATGGTACACATTTACCTCCATCCAGCACTTGTATTGCACTTGTATCATTATGTTGATGTTGTATGTTGTTGTCATGCCTCCTAGTTTGACTGAACATTAGTCTCTTACCTAGTCTATGCATACTGTGTGAACTAGACTTAATGTGTTCATGACTATGAATAACTGTTACGTTATGAGTATTGTACCTTATCGGACCTGTGTTTTGTAGTTGTTCCAGTGACCTTCTGTATGCACTCATTGTACGTCACTTTGGATAAAAGCGTCTGCCAAATAAATAATAATAAATGTAATTTGATATTACGGAAGGAGGAAGTAAAGTGTCTTTCACGACTATTTTGGCTGCATTCCTAGTTTGTGTTACCAGTAGTTTTTGATTTTGCTTTGTATTTCTTTTAACAGATAGCATTTCTGAACAGTTTGCGAGATGACGACTTCGTGGAGCGACCGGTTGCAGAACTATGCGGACCTTCCCGCCAACATGGACGGCCTGGCGATGAAGAAGTACCGGCGGGAGGCCTACCACAGGTACAGACGTGTGTGGCTGTCTGCCGGAGAAGGGGCCTGTCCCATAATGCAATGTAGTGCGTGTAAACAAAATTGCTGAGGCTTTGCTTTATGGAAACACAATCTGACTGGACGCCTTCATAAAGTCCCTGGACTTTCTATCTTGGGCTTCTGCAACATTGTTCTGTAAGTCCATTCACTGAATTTTTCATAAACTTGTGCAGTGGCTACATATAGACAAAATTAATAAAATAGAAAGCTGATGTTTTGTAAAATGCGGCTAAATTTAATATGCAGGGAAATGGTGTCTACGAGGAAACGTGTGTTGGCAAAATGGCAGTGCAGAAAGGTCAGTCAGCCGTCTTTCAGAGGTGATTTAAAGGACAGATGGGCCTTAGCAGAGCCCTGAGATGATGCTTCAGAAGCTCCTCAGACTGCTGAGACTTAGCCTATACAAAATCACATGCTTCCTAAAAACAGTAATAAAATCAGTGAAAGCTTAGAACTTTAAAATCAACGGAAAGTTATTTATTGATTCAATATGATTGGGCTTATATATCCTTGTTGGGGTCACGCCATTTTTACATGTTTTTGTCTCCTGCTGTTAAATGCAGTTGATTATGTAAATATTTTGGATAAAGGAAAACTTCCCATGAACAGGCAAAGTCATGACTGGTTCAATTTTGACCTGTGTTTATTGGGTTTGCTAAAAAAAGGGAGAAACAAAATTTGAACACTTTTTACACAAGGTGAAGGTGAGGACACTACATGGCCAAAAGTAGACACCTGACATCCAACATCTCATCCAAAATTATGGGCATTAATATGAAATTGGTCTTCCCTTTGCCGCTATAACAACCTCCACTCTTTTGGGAAGGCATTATATTAGATGTTGGAGCTTTGCTGCTGGGATTTGCCATTCAGCCAGAAGAGCGTTAGTGAGGTTGGGCACTGTTTGGGCGATTAGGCCTGGCTCACAGTTGGCTTTCCATTTAATCCCAAAGCTGTTGGATGGGGTTGAGGTCAGGGCTCTGTGCATGCCAGTCAAGTTCTTCCACACTGTTCTCAACAAAACCATTTCTATATGGACCTCGCTGTATGCCCTGGGGCATTGTCATGCTGAAATAGGAAAGGGCCTTCCCCTAACAAATGGGGAAGCACATATGCTTCTAGAATGTGATTGTATGCTGAAGCATTAAGATTTGCCTTCTCTGGAACTAAGGGGCCTAGCCCAAACCATGAAAAACAGCCCCAGACCAAGGGGTGTCCAGATACTTTTGGTCATATAGTGTTTGTGTTCGAACCAAAGCAAATGCAAATTGCTGTTGTCCTGCGTGTTCTGACGAATCACACAATGTAGTGCAAAAAAAAGGGCTAAATCACTCATTTAGCAATTTGGATACAGTTGCTCTTATCTCTCTCACTAAAGCACAAGTTTTGAAATAAATGAAGGAAATAAAACTATTTTGTTATGGTGCTTGCTTTGTCATTCAGTCTCTATAGCTGTTGCATATATTCCTCGTTAATGCCCAGTTTGGTATTTTTAGAACTGAATTCCTGATGGTATTAGGTTTGTGGGGCCGTTTCTGGTGCCAATATTGTCTCTAAAACCAAATATGATTCACAGATGACATATCGCTACTGTTTTTTGACTTTGAACAAAGCTGAGTGAAACTAATTCAATAAAAAAATGTAGGAAAATGTGCTCTAAAATCTTCAGTGTAAGAAAGAGTCCTTTACAAGGACAACACAGACAGCACAGAGCAGTTATCAATGAGTTATCTGCAGTCATTAATGAGTTACCTAACTGCAGTCATTAATGGACACTAATCACCAGAGCAGCTCAGGGAGTTTTATCTCTCTCTCTCTATCTTATATATCTTAAACAACTCAGGAAGCGTTTATTTGCTGGCTGATGTGCCTCATCACCCATGAATTAGAAACAAAAATGTTGTCCTTGATTCAAAATCAGGAAGTCTATTTGTTACTCAGAAATGTGTCTGTAATTCACTATCCATACTTAAGGGCAGAGAACCCCACACTCGGGTTGAATCTTAATGAGTTCTGTTTTTCTGGCACACAGTGTCATTTTTGCATCAGTTATGAACATTTCCATCATAAATATATTAATTCTATAATAATAATAAATAAATTCTACTTTTTGAGAAATGAATGAAACAAGGACAACAGCTGCTACCATGGCTACGCCTGACAGCATAGAGCAGGTGCAGTAGAAACAGAGCTCACACATACACATGCAAACTAAATCAAGATTAGATTCAAATGAACGTGTAACAGAAACACAACTGTGAGTGCCTGTGATGTCAGCAGAAAACTCAGCCGAACTTTCAGGTGTCAGACTAAATGTAAACTTAGACATAACATGTTCTTTATCATGTGATATCTTGTCACGCCTCTGCATGCTCTTTGAATTGCCACAGCTGTCTAGTTTCCCCCATCTGCACTTTTCGGACATACAGGAAGAGACGGTCTTTTCAGTAATTCAGTGCTGGTGTGTGAGTGGGGTTTCCTTAGCCCTTTAAACTGAGAAGTAGTCCTTTCTCAATAATGAATGGTGAGCCCCACCCCACCCCCCCCCCACCCCTTCTGTGGAACACAGTACTGTACAGCGCCTCAGAAAAGGCCATTGGTGGACTACGGTGTAACGGTGAATAGCTTCCCCCACCGCACGTCTCTGCTATTGAACATTCTAGATGTCTTTTCAGTGTCCCTGTATGCGTTTGCTAGCGTGACAAACTAGTCACAGACAACAAGAGAGAACGAAACGGAATGTGCGTAATTGTTCAGGGGACGAGTCAGAAACGAGGCGACAAGAAAGCCAGGGCGGAACCTTTGTTCCGGGCCCTGCCGGGGGGGGCGCGGCGTCCCCCCCCCCGGGTAGCAGAGCGCACTGTTGCAGAGGTGCAGGCAGCTTTACGCGCAGTCGGCAGTGATGCATCACGCGTGTGTTCCTTTATCACAAAGCTTTCCACGGGATCTGGTCCACTGTCATCCAGCCATGAGGTACTGTACACGACCGTTCGCCGCTGACCCGCGGCACTGACTTTGAGTGGCTTTCTGTACGTGATGTGTATCCATTGAGACATCATGGGATATCAGTGTTTAACAATGCCATGCGGTGTGGGTTTGAGTAGAGCCGAGCGCTAGTCCCTCTGGGGGCTAGCTGGACTTCTTCACCATTGTGTTGAGTTCTCTTTTTTTTTCTTCCCCCCCCTCATTCTCTTTTACCTCAACCCTCAACCTCCGCTCATGCTAACTCATTTCCTTCAGTGTAACAAGCTTGCAACGTCTCAGTACCATCAAAGAACAACTGCTCTTTGGCACATCTGAAAGTAAACTTCAAGTCCGAGCGTTTTGCGGTGTTAAATGACTGTAAAACAGTTTGTCATACTCGTGAATTTCAGTGGGAAGTTAAATGCATCTTATTAATTTGTGGTAAAGGTGTTTTACTGCAACAATTTTAGCTTTATTTGAATTATTGGAAAGGTTTGACATCTACTGTTTTGTAGAGTTACATTCTTTATGTGGGGAATCTGTAACAGGCAATCGTGCTGTAGTGGTACCAGTTTGGCAAAGTACATGCATGGGGTAGTGAGAGAGAGAACTATCATTTCAGCGTTAGTTCTTTTAAGTGTAGAGAATATGTTTTTCCATACTTATATTGGTTACTTTGTTTCAAAGCACAGCTTAGTTTTATTTTAAGAGCACCAGTAATGGGTTATATGAAATGGATTTGTTTTTGCTCAGTGTGAATAAATAAGGTTTAAACATCAGGTCCTCAGAAGTCCTGTAAGGTTTAAACATCAGGTCCTCAGAAGTCCTGTAAGGTTTAAACATAGGTCCCCACAAGACCTGTAAGGTTTAAACATAGGTCCCCACAAGACCTGTAAGGTTTAAACATAGGTCCCCACAAGTCCAGAAGATTTCAGGAAACTGATATTGTGAGTGTTGTAGGGTTCATTAATGCATGTGTGTAACCACATTGGGCTGAGGAGCTGGCTGTTGGGAGTGATGAACTCGCAGAACTGTATGTGGTAACACTGAGGGGGAGAAAAGGAAGGTTGAGGTCTCCCTGATGCAACAGGAAACACGCCGTGCAGCTTGAAGGGGAAGCCTACACTGATCAGCGCCATGCGAATAAAAACAATAAACAATGAAGTGAAGTCGCTCCACTGCAGGCCTTTCATTTAGAAATCCTCATACCCACTCATCATGGAAGGGCACTTTTATTGCGAAGAATACAAAATGGTGAATTCTTGTTGTGACCAGAGAAGAAATCGTGGGAATATTTTTGCTCCGTATGAAGAGCGTTAGACCTTGTCGGCAGATTCGGCATCGTAACTGAGACGGTGTGCGAGGGCTTTAGCCGTATCACAGAGGAACGGGGAGGGCTTCTGAAGTTTCAGGTTCAGATGTGTGTGATGGGTTGTGTAACGAATACACATTTCTCTGCATGCAGGTGCTTTGATTGTTGTATATTTATGTTCAAATGACCATGTTTCCTTGGTAACTGAAGGTTTCTTGTCACTCATCACAACTGAAACTAAACTTGTAAGGCCAGTTATGAATAAAAAGAGGCTAAATTAATTGTGCCAAAGGCTAGGTTTTCATTTTTTTAAATGCTTAAACACATTTAATATTTTTCACTCGAGTAATTGTGTTATTTGGCCACTGTGTTTCTATGAACCGAAGAGCTAATGTGCAGGTAGTGTTCATTCACACGAACTGTTTGTGCCGTAGCGTGGTGTCTCCGATGCTGTCTCCGATGCTGTCGTAAGTGCAGTGAGTCCCACGGCTGTGTGGAGTTCTGTGTACTGTGTGCGCCCCCCCTTGCTCTCACCGTGTTTCCTCTGCAGGGCGTCGGTGGCGAGGGCCTCCGCTCCTTAGCCTAGTGGACTGACCGCGTTCTCTGTCTCCTTCTCAGAGTGTTTGTAAACAGAAGCTTGGCGATGGAGAAGATTAAGTGCTTTGGCTTTGATATGGATTACACTTTAGCAGGTAAGTGCGTGGGGAGCGCCAGGCCTGAGCATGAGCGGCGCGAACCCGGGTGTTCCTCGGTCCGACACGTAGCGCGTAAATCACTCTGCGCTGCTGCTAGTGAGAACTCGGCGGAGTGCCCGAGGGTTCCGAACGCAGCGCGCTCGCGTTGTAAAGCCAAATCTTGTGTCTCATGAATAGAGGGCGAAGTGAATAGAGGGCGGAGTGAATAGAGGGCGGAGTGAATATAGGGCGGAGTGAATATAGGGCGGAGTTAAGAGAGGGCGGAGTGAATAGAGGGTGGAGTGAAGAGAGGGCGGAGTGAATATAGGGCCGAAGAGAAACCCACGGCACTGAATGAATGTGAGAACGTGCTCCGCCCTCACATTCATTCAGTGCCGTGGGTTTCTCTTCGGTGTTTAGAACAGTAAAGTGTCCCCGGTGGCTTTACATTCTAGGCATGGTCTCTTTGCGTTCAGGGAGTCACAGAACAGTGTTTGAATACAGCGGGAAACCGCTCTACTGAATGGCTATACTGTCCATCAGACTGCTCTGTTTGTATGCTGGCTTGTTTTCCTGGGGTAAAAGTGTCCCATTGTGGGGGGGGGGAAGCTACTTCATCAGGTATGACGAGGTGACAGGCCCAGAAGGTGTTTACAAGGCCCGCAGCGCGCTGATAATTGACCCGGTGGAGTCGGGTTTCGAAGGCGGAGGTTGTAATGTGAGCGCTGGCGGTGGGGGCGTGGGGGCGGGGGCCGGCTCTGGGCCGGTCGGCGGGGTGGGGCCGGGGCCAGTCTCCCCCGCGGACATTTCTCCGGGGGCACGGGGTCTCGTAAAGGAGCCCGCTCAGCCGCTAGCCGCCGTGCTAACGGGCCTGAAATAGCCCTGCTTTGACGGGTGGGTCAGCTGTAAGCCTGGCGGGGGCGGAATGAACCCACCCCCCCCCCCCTGGCAGGAGGGATCAGTGGCGCCCTCCTGAACCCGGGCCGGGCGGAGCCGGGCCCCGCGGCCCCTCAGCGCTGGGGGTCTGGCCGTTAGCGGGCGAGGGAGAGGTAGTGGTTACACGGAGGGTCTGTAATTCCACGCCGCGGCAGAGCTGGTGCTCCCGCGAAAACTGCGAGGCGTTACACTGTCCCCCCCCCCCCCCCCCGCCGTGTCCATGGCGATCCGTAACGACCGCAGACGGACGTTTCCTCTCTCCCCGCTGGCTTTAAAGGGGGGGGGGGTTGCGTCTCTCCCCCTGATAGGCCTTCAGGTTTGATCGCGGCGGCGGGGATGGCGGTGGCGTCTGGCGGCCGTGCTACGGTGCAGTTTGCGCGCGGCTGATCCACCGGCTGCCAGGCCTGAACGTGTCCTCACGCGGTCCAGCCTCAAACAGAGCCGCACACAAGCTGCCGCCCGTCCAGCAGCTACTGCAGCACGGCCCTGAGGAAGACCCTGAGGAAGACCCCGCGCCGGTCACAGCGCGGATCGGGTCGTGATGAGTCATCGGCGCTTTAGGGAGCGATATGCACGCTGTGTGGATGCTTCTTTCCCCTTCTCGGCCCTGAAACAGACGAGAGTCATACGAAACCAGCAAAAAGCTTGAGTCTGAGATGTGTTTGTGCAGACTGCATAAAAGCTTTTGTTGCGCTTCTCGTTTATGAATGCTGGTGAATAGGCGATGTGCCTTCTGGATTCATAGAGAGATTTACACTAAGGGGGTCTGCGAGGAGAACATTCCAGAGGCTGTCAGAGGTCAGGCTTCTCGGCTGACTCCAAGCACTGACAGCTGTCTGTTACTTATGATGGATATCCGCCTGGTAAAATATAGCCTCGCACACACATGCTAAGCTGTCAGCCTGGTAATATATAGCCTCTCACACACGCACTCACACACACACATACTAAGCCCTCAGCCTGGTAAAATATAGCCTCTCACACACACACACACACACGCGCCAAGCCCTCAGCCTGGTAAAATATAGCCTCACACACACACACACACACACACACAAACACACACACACGCTAAACCCTCAGCCTGGTAAAATATAGCCTCACACACATGCTCTAAGGTGTCAGCCTGGTAAAATATAACCGCACACACACACGCTCACACACACTCGCACACACACACTCTCTGCTTGCCTGGTGGTTTGGTGAGGATACAGCTCTGCTTGCCTGGTGGTTTGGTGATGATAGGGCTCTGCTTGCCTGGTGGTTTGGTGATGATAGGGCTCTGCTTGCCTGGTGGTTTGGTGATGACAGGGCTCTGCTTGCCTGGTGGTTTGGTGATGATAGAGCTCTAGTTGCCTGGTGGTTTGGTGATGACACGGCTCTGCTTGCCTGGTGGTTTGGTGATGACACGGCTCTAGTTGCCTGGTGGTTTGGTGATGACAGGGCTCTGCTTGGCTGGTGGTTTGGTGATGACAGGGCTCTGCTTGGCTGGTGGTTTGGTGATGACAGGGCTCTGCTTGGCTGGTGGTTTGGTGATGACACGGCTCTAGTTGCCTGGTGGTTTGGTGATGACACGGCTCTAGTTGCCTGGTGGTTTGGTGATGACACGGCTCTGCTTGCCTGGTGGTTTGGTGATGACACGGCTCTAGTTGCCTGGTGGTTTGGTGATGACAGGGCTCTGCTTGGCTGGTGGTTTGGTGATGACACGGCTGTATCAGAATGGCCGTCCAAAAGCGGCCGGCCCGTGGAACATCAGAGCAACGAAGTCGACAGCCAAGATTTAGCATTTACAGTTTACACATTAGACCTTTAACAGACACTGTTATCCAGAGCAACACGCATAGGTCTCATCCTTGTACTGACAGTCCACTCACAGACACAGTTGGGGTTAAGTACCTTGCTCCAGGATGCAACAGCAGAATCAATCCTGCAGCTTCAGAGTCAGCCCACTCCCCTTCCCATCATGCTACACTGCACTGCTGCTTTGGTGGGTCTGCTTATTACAGGAGAAAGCCAGGTTGCCGTATGGGCAGCGGTGGTTTGTGCAGTGTTCCTGGAATGTGGAGTTTGTTTTGAAGTGGTTATTATTTGAAGTTCAGTCACCTGTTCTTTATCAAATATTGGAAATTGAATAATTAAGCAAAAAAAAAAAAAACTTATTTTCTTCTTTGGATCATGACCTCCAGAACAGAGAGAGCTTGTGTCTATCATCTTTAAAGAGCTGTTTCTAATATTAGTTTGGACTGAAGAGTATGTTTTATTAAAATTAGGTGTCTAATTAGGATCAGTTTTGGAGTCTGGCAAACCTCACTGCTAAGATCAACACTGTCTGATCTCTGGAAGCGACAACACAAGCTCGTTCTCAGGAGATGAATTTAGTGAGTGACAAACGAGACGGGGAGCTCCTTCCGAAACCTTATCCGTCTCATCTAGAGTTCCCCGCGGTCAGTCAGAGGCAGAGCAGAGTGAAGCATACACTCACTCCTATCTGATTGGCTGCTCAGAACTGTACTGTAATATGACACTTACATTACATATCAGAAAAATGTGTGAACTAATTCAGCTTTAAAGGTATTTTCAGCGTTCACTGAAGAACATCATCCAACATGTTAATAAAAATCATGGATTGAATTGATTTAGCAAAAAACAAAATATCTGTCCTGTAGGTGTCCTTTTACAGTAGTGATATGTATGCATAAGAGAAATTGAAAACAAAAAACCGAGAAGAATTCAGGTTGAGTGAAAAACTGATATTTTGTAAAATACAAGTCAAGCTGTAGTACACAGTCCCATAGGGAGTGACTATCTCTGGATAAAATTCAAGCGCAAGCAAAAGGCTCTTCCTTCTTCAGAGAAGTGCTGTGTGGGACTTTTTAAGGCTACTCCTCCCCCCTAATGACACACTCGTATTTCATGGGCTAAAAGCTGTGCTCACTCTTCTAACATGCGGCGGTTCCCTGATGTTTTTCTGACCTTCTCACCGCTTGGCTATAATTCCCCCAGGGCCTGCAGAGCAGTGTGTTTGTATATATACATACAGTCCAGTCCATAAGTATTTGGACGGTGATGCAGTATTTGTTGCTTTTGCTCTGTGCTCCAGCAAGTTTGGTTTGAGATGAAACAGTGAAAAGGTTGAAGTGCAGACTGTCAGGTTTAATCTGAGGGTGTTCATATTCACGCTGGGTGATCTGTGATTTCAGCTCTGTCTATACAGAGTTCTCCTGCTTTTTAAACAATAACAAGGTGCTTCTGCTTATCTGGGGCTTGATGAAGTTGGAAAGAACATTTTATGAAAAACAGGATGTAGCCTACATATTGAAATATCAAGGCTGCTTTCCTGAAAGGAAAGATACAGAAATGTGCTGAATTGTAAACATTCCAAGCAATCTTGGAGTAAAAGATGAATACAAATGCAATCTGCCAGTCTCTCAGTCTCTACGAGGTTTGCCTCTGTGTGTTTTATCGTGCTCTCTCATAGTATTCATCCCCTGACGTAGTCTTTGTTTGTGTGTTTTGGACCATACAGGTGAGGTGATGTTTATCTGTGTTGGTATAAACAGGAGCTCGCACACAGACCAGCTGACAGGCTGTTCTGATTCCCAGGTCACTTTCAGCATTAGTAGTAAGAGTCCTCTGTGCCCGGTGTTTCTGCACAAACCGGGTTTCAGCAGTTTTTCAGGGGCTCCTATGAGCAAAATACATACTGTGCATAAGTCTTAGGCATCCTAGATTTTTATATAAATTTCATTAAAATCTATTTTCCAAAAAATGTCAAATATTTGTAAAACATATTGTGTTATAAACATTTTGCGTAATAGACTACTTTTTCACATAAAAACTTGATTACTTTGTAGAGAGTAGTCAATGTGTGGAAGAGCCTGCTAGGTCATGTAGTAGAGGGTTTTCAAGACCAGGCTTGAAACAGTGTTAGGTATGATCTAGCCTGTAGGTAATCACAGCGCTGTACATTTTAGATGGGGAAATGGCGAGCATTGTTGAGCTGAATGGCCTGTTCTCATCATTATGTTATGTTATGTAAGTATATAGCCCAGTGCATGATTAAAAAAAGATGACAAACAGGTGCTAGTGATCAATGATATAATGAGTGGATTGAACCAAACTGATTAACTGAAACAAAAACAGGTGTAGAAGGAATCAAACTGGGCGAAGGACAACCAGACTAAAAGATGAGGGTGTGGTAGATGTTTAACCTTCAAATCATAAATTCTTACACCATGGCAAGAGTGAGCATAGCAACAAGACACAAGGAGGTCATCCAGCATCAGCAAGGTCTCTCCCAAGCAGAAACTGTACCGTAGGCGGGAGTTTCAAAATGTGCCTTCCAGGGTTTTCTGTAGAAGCACCAAGAACACGGGCAAGGTTGGGGACCAGAAATGTGGGGGTCACCACAGGAACTGAGTGCAGCAGACGAGGGATCCGTCAAACTGGCGTCCCTCTTAAATCAGAAGTCTAGCAGTACCGTCAGCTCTGAACTCACAGAAACCACTGGAACACAAGTACATCCCTCTACAGTCCGGAGAAGTCTTGTCAGAAGTGGTCTTCATGGAAGATTGGTAAGAAGCCATTCCTCTGAAGTGGAAACAAAGCCAAGAGACTTACCTATGCACAGAAACTCAAGGACTGGGGTGCTAGAGAGCGCTACATGGATGAGTATCTGCAGCCAGCGGTGAAGCACGATGGAGGCCCCCCTCCAGGGTTGGGGCTGCATTTTTGCTAATGAAGTCAGAGATCTGGTCAGAAGTAATGGAATCCTCAAAGCTGAGAAGTACAAGGGATCTCATCCGTCATGCAGCATCATCAGGGAGGCATCTGATTGGTCCCAACTTCATTCTGCAGCAGGGCAATGACCCCAAACACATGGCCAAGGTCATAAAGAACTATCTTCAGTGAATAGAGCAAGGAGTCCTGGAACAGATGGTATGGCTTCCACAGAGCCCCGATCTCGAAATCATCAAGGCTACCTGGGATTACCTGGAGAGACAGAAGCAAGCAAGATGGCCAAATTCTGCAGAAGAACTGTAGCAAGTTCTCCAATATGCTTGGAACAACCTACCAGCCAATTTTCTTGTAAAACTGCTGGACAGTGTACCTGAGAGAATTGATGCGATTTTAAAGGCTATGGGTGTTCACACCAAGTATTGATTTGTTTAAGTTTTTAACTGTTTACTGCTCTTTATAGTAAAATTTTTGATATGTAGAAACTTTTCATTTCATTATTTTTGAAAGAAACTTTATTTTATAGCTTTTTTTTTTTTTTACATGTGCGTAAGACTTTTGCACAATACCATAAAATCCAGGAAAACTGGCTGGACTCAGGAACCTGTCGGCCTGTTGACTGAGCAGATGGTTGATACATCCAAATAAGTCCATTCTCTGAGGTTAATTTTGAGATGCTTGATGAGTTCTTCCTAAAAAAAAAAAAAATCAAGTCACATTTTCTAATCACGCATACATCTACTGCAGTACACGGCGAGATAGTTCATGAAGTTTAGGTGTTGGTGAATCCTGCTCTGTGCTGATGTTTTGTCCATGTTGTGTTTCAGTGTACAAATCCCCAGAGTACGAGTCCCTGGGGTTTGACCTGACGGTGGAGAGGCTCGTTTCCATCGGCTACCCCCAGGAGCTTCTCAACTTCGTCTATGACCCGTCCTTCCCCACCAGGTCAGGACCAGTCACAGCAAGGACTGGGGTCAGCTGACAATCAGCCAGACCTTATCACCGCCTGATGGTTTACAAGACAATAAAACTGATGGTGTCCTGATTTCTCATATTGAAACTAGAGAGAATCTCCACCAATCATGGACTACTTTAGTTACAACAACCCCAATGATGATTGGTGTGTAATTTGTTTTACTGTACTTCCAGGAGGCCTTCAGGGATACAGTGAGCTTAGGCTGAAGGTACCTGAAAATTGCCACTGGTTTTGATCTATGTGTCTTCACCAACATGCTCGGTGATCGGTGGAGAGCTCCTCTCCAGTTTCTGTGCAAAGTTGTTGACATCATCATCCAATTTCTGGTCTACTGTGGTCCTGAGCCCAGAAAAAAAAAAGATTTAAAGTATTATATATTTTTTTACACTTAATACTAGTGTCTTGTTTTACAAACATGTTAAAGTGAGGTTTCAGCGTAGTGGAATATATGGTTCTTGAGATTGAGACCAGAGACTCAAATCCCCTACAGGGGACAGAAATTAATTGTTGGTCTTATCCCTGATGCTTAAGACTGTCTGTTGCAACAAAAATGTTACTAATATTATTGTTAAAAACCTTCTGAAATGAAAGAAATGAACACTACTCTTGTCCACACCAGGGGCCTTGTGTTTGACACGACGTACGGCAACCTGTTGAAGGTGGACGCCTATGGGAACATCCTGGTTTGTGCTCATGGGTTTAATTTCCTGCGTGGGTAAGAGCAGCTTGTTCAGCAGTGTCATTCACAAATAATTCATGAAAAAATAAATAAATAAAAACTGTACAGCATTTATAATTCAGTACGTCACTTGCATTCACCTGTCTCTGGTTAATCTTACCGCCGATGTGTGTGTGTGTGTTTGTGCCCCCCAGGCCTGAAACTCGGGAGCTGTATCCCAACAAGTTCATCCAGCGGGGGGACACGGAGCGTTTCTACATCCTGAACACGCTCTTCAACCTTCCTGGTAAATGAGACACGGAGCGTTTCTACATCCTGAACACGCTCTTCAACCTTCCTGGTAAATGAGACACGGAGCGTTTCTACATCCTGAACACGCTCTTCAACCTTCCTGGTAAATGAGACGGAGCGTTTCTACATCCTGAACACGCTCTTCAACCTTCCTGGTAAACATGCTGGCCGTCCCCTCAGCTGGGCCAGAATGAGCCGGTGCTGTGTGTTCTGAGTGAACCCAGATGAATATGACATTACCGCAGCCTTATTGGTTCTCTGCACACTTTCTTCTCCTCCCTTTTTATCTTTTTCTCCTCTTGAGCGGTACGAAGGCTTAGCAGAGTGAGCGTGTGCTGTATGTCAGCTTTTACACTTGATGTATGCACCTCATGAGGTGCATAAATCTAATAAAGCTGATTTTGAATTCCAGCTCACAATAACGGTTACGCCATGTACAGTTTGCATAGCACAGCTTCAGCAGAGGCTTGTAACCTGTTACAGAAGGTGCATCTGACATGGGCAGTGAACACGTTACTGGAGTTAGGGATAAGTAAAGCCGTCAAAGAGATGTGTACCACAGAACCTGCCAAACAAAGGGGGTCTTTTGCTTTAGTTTCAGGTATTATTAATACTATAATGCATCATATAGTCACTGGTAATTGTTTGAATTGATAATAGTTAGTAATAAGTTAAGGCAGTTATAATTTGCACCGAGACACTAAGTGTCCGAAGTCCGAGTTGTTTGGCTTTGCCTCTGATGATGTACTGAATGTTTCTTTCCTGCAGAAACCTACCTGTTTGCATGCCTGGTTGACTTCTTCACCAACTGTTCCAGGTACTCCAGGTAAAGACACAAGTTATTCAACAGTAAAGCAAGTGAACTTTGGCACATTTTTACAAGCATTTCTGTCTGATGAGTTATTTCTATTTTTTTTAACGTGTAACCTGATTTAGTTTGCACAGCTCGGAAGAGGGAAGTGTTATGTGTGAAGTGGTTGTGATAGACTGGGTTATGCGTGTTTGGGTGCTGTGATGGGGGTGTTTGGGTACTGTGGTAAGGGTATTTGGGTGCTGTAGTATGGGTGTATGGGTATTTGGGTGCTGTAGTATGGGTGTATGGGTATTTGGGTGCTGTAGTATGGGTGTATGGGTATTTGGGTGCTGTAGTATGGGTGTTTGGGTATTTGGGTGCTGTAGTATGGGTGTATGGGTATTTGGGTGCTGTAGTATGGGTGTATGGGTATTTGGGTGCTGTAGTATGGGTGTATGGGTATTTGGGTGCTGTAGTATGGGTGTTTGGGTATTTGGGTGCTGTGGTATGGGTGTTTGGGTATTTGGGTGCTGTAGTATGGGTGTTTGGGTATTTGGGTGCTGTAGTATGGGTGTTTGGGTGTTTGGGTGCTGTAGTATGGGTGTTTGGGTATTTGGGTGCTGTGGTATGGGTGTTTGGGTATTTGGGTGCTGTAGTATGGGTGTTTGGGTATTTGGGTGCTGTAGTATGGGTGTTTGGGTATTTGGGTGCTGTAGTATGGGTGTATGGGTATTTGGGTGCTGTAGTATGGGTGTATGGGTATTTGGGTGCTGTAGTATGGGTGTATGGGTATTTGGGTGCTGTAGTATGGGTGTTTGGGTATTTGGGTGCTGTGGTATGGGTGTTTGGGTATTTGGGTGCTGTAGTATGGGTGTTTGGGTATTTGGGTGCTGTAGTATGGGTGTTTGGGTGTTTGGGTGCTGTAGTATGGGTGTTTGGGTATTTGGGTGCTGTGGTATGGGTGTTTGGGTATTTGGGTGCTGTGGTATGGGTGTTTGGGTATTTGGGTGCTGTAGTATGGGTGTTTGGGTATTTGGGTGCTGTGGTAGGGATGTTTGGTTGGTGTAGTATGAGTATTTGGGTACTGTGGTAGGGGTATTTGTGTATTAGGGTGCTGTGCTGATCAGTAATCTGAGCCTGCTTCACCTCCTCAGCTGTGAGTCGGGCTTTAAGGATGGAGACCTGTTCATGTCCTTCAAGAGCATGTTCCAGGATGTCCGAGACGCCGTCGACTGGGTCCACTTCAAGGTAGCCCTTGTCCCACAGATATCGCACTGACCAAAAATATTCAGCAGGGTTGGGCTCTTTAAATTTAGTCGGTTGAAAAATTCCCATAGAACATTATGACATTTTTAAGCTCATGGATTCAGCTTTAGTTAATTTCCTGATTTGGCTCAGTAGTAATGGAATCAACCCCAACCTTGATGATATTCTGTTTACTGTGGACATTTTGTGCACATGCAGTTATTGAGTAAAAACAGGACAAAACCATGTCCAGAAATCCACACTTCAACTTCTACCTCTAAGCTTTCTGCCTTTATTACTCTTCTTAGGGCTCTTTAAAAGAAAAAACGGTTGAAAACCTGGAGAAGTATGTGGTGAAAGATGTAAGTAATCACAAGTGCTATCTGGGGCTGGGAGACATGCCAATTCTCTGTTCTATTTTACGTCCTATTTTTAATATTGACTTTCATTCAGGAACAATGACATTAGCTGAATTACTGCTACGAAGCAATGTAAAAATAGAGCTAGCCTTAATGCACAGTCTTCTTTTAAAAACCCAAACCCTCTTTAAAATCCCTCCAGTCTTATTCAGCAGCACACGTTCGTGAGCTTGACGTTTATTTTTTTCCGTCTGTAAAGGCGAAACTGCCTCTCCTGCTGAGCCGGATGCATGAAGTAGCCAAGGTGTTCCTGGCCACCAACAGCGACTACAAGTACACTGATGTGAGTCTCCCTGCCGGTTCCTAACAGCTTGGTTTCCTGGCACCTGCCATATTTTTGTGTGTAGTACCTTTTACACCGTAAATTATTAGAATTTCATTATGTAATAGAATTCTATATTACTTTGGATCAGAATCAAGCCTGAATAATTAAGTCTTCAATGCATTGATACTGGGCATGATATTACATTGTGAACCACAATGTGTTGGATGGTAATGTACCCTTAATTTGCTCTTGATTATGGAGATATAATTTACCATGTTTAATCAAGTCTTATTTTCCTCCTAGAAAATTATGACGTACCTGTTTGACTTCCCCCATGGTCCAAAGGCAAGTGAGATTTCTTATAGATCATCTACCTTCAGTTAGGGTTGCCTTGTGTTAGGACTTTTGTAGCAGCATTTATTACTAATCAGAAAAGCAAGTGTAGCAAGTACACTGCTGTGTAATATTGTATGTTGCAAATGGGCTAGGACTACACGTTTAGCCAGTGAGTTACTGTGTGTTATTGTGTGTATAATGAACGTTAGCCAGTGTGTTGCTGTGTGTGTAATGAACCCTCAGGTTTATCCAGTGTGTTGCTGTGCTGTTGTGTGTGTATTGATCACAGCTCACTGGATCTTGTGTGTTCCTGCAGATGGGCGCTGCTCACCGACCGTGGCAGTCCTATTTTGACCTGATCTTGGTGGACGCGCGGAAGCCCCTGTTTTTTGGAGAGGGTACAGTGCTGAGACAGGTGGACACAGTGAGTACAACTTAAATACAGCTATGACACAGGGTAAAGCACTGCCTATACAGAGAGAGCTCATAGCTAAAGCACTGTCTATGTAAAGAGCTCATAGCTAAAGCACTGTCTATGTAAAGAGCTCATAGCTAAAGCACTGTCTATACAGAGAGCTCATAGCTAAAGCACTGTCCATGCAGAGAGCTCATAGCTAATGCCAAGTCTCTGCAGAGAGCTCATAGCTAATGCTGAGTCTGTGATGAGAGAGCTCATAGCTAATGCTAAGTATTTGCGGAGAGAGCTCATAGCTGATGCTAAGTCTCTGCAGAGAGAGCTCATAGCTGATGCTAAGTCTGTGCAGAGAGAGCTCATAGCTGATGCTAAGTCTGTGCAGAGAGAGCTCATAGCTGATGCTAAGTCTCTGCAGAGAGAGCTCATAGCTGATGCTAAGTCTCTGCAGAGAGAGCTCATAGCTAATGCTAAGTCTCTGCAGAGAGAGCTCATAGCTGATGCTAGGTCTCTGCAGAGAGAGCTCATAGCTGATGCTAAGTCTGTGCAGAGAGAGCTCATAGCTGATGCTAAGTCTGTGCAGAGAGAGCTCATAGCTAATGCTAAGTCTGTGCAGAGAGAGCTCATAGCTAATGCTAAGTCTGTGCAGAGAGAGCTCATAGCTAATGCTAAGTCTGTGCAGAGAGAGCTCATAGCTAATGCTAAGTCTGTGCAGAGAGAGCTCATAGCTAATGCTAAAGCCGCGTTTCCACCGCAGGAACTATACCCCGGAACTAGGAACCTTTCGAGGAACTCAGTGCGTTTCCACCGCAGGAACTAGGGTCTAAATTTAGTTCTGGGGGCTTTGTTTTACCCCCCAAAACGTTCCTGCTCGGGGGGTAGTACTTTCCGAAAGTACAGGAACCTTTTGGGTGGAGCTTGCAGCGCTGAACATTTCTGATTGGTCGAGTACTCGTAGCATTTGTGTTGTATTTATTTTCCGCCATTACCCGCCATGTTTGAAAATATGCAGCGGCAAACCAATTTATTTTCATAATAACTTCAAATCAAACTTGTATGTTATGCGGCGCAGTAGCCTACTTTTGGTTATAGCCTGTCAACGTCTTGGAATTATAACGTGTGCTCTTCTGTTCTTTTCTTGCTTTAGTATTCGTTTTATAAAATGCTAAGCATTCGTGCTGGGACAGCATATTACGTAGGCTACCAAAACATTCAAACGGATTAATTCGGTTGCTGAATATTTTCTTCCGGATTTTCTTTGTTAGCCCGTTGTAATTGACTCAAAACGTTTGATACAGTTATGTGAGGTATGCGGTAGTTCTGCATAATTAACATTGGTGATACAGTACAAGCAAACTGGAAATCACCTTCCGCACTTTTTATCCGGGTAAAATAACAGGTTAATTCTAGTAATCTTCCCTTTAGCTTTTTCAGACTGCCGTAATTTCACTCAATTTTACTGCCATTTTTCAATTCCACGAAAAGACCAGGAAGACTATGGACTCATTTATGGTGCATGGTTCGCATCTGGAGGGCACACTTCGCTGCTCGGCTAGCAGTAACTTCGAAGGAAAGCAAACGGTGCTGTACCACTACTAATTTACATTTTCACGCAAGTCCGAGTTTTCGTTCTATTCTTGTCATTTTGCGATTAGCCTATATGGAATTGACGACGAGAAAGTAATAAAACAGCAAATTGTTTACAAGGTGTGCATGTTTTCTGCTGTTAATGAATGTGTTTGAGAGGATATATGAAAATCAATAAATACAAAAGTAACCATATATAGTCATTGTTGGTAACCCGTTGTATATAAGTGGAATAAACCCCTCCGGGCTGTCCCGGTTATTAGAAAATAATGTAGGCTACTTCGGTGGTAGTATGGGGTTACAGAAGAAATCATATGACAGATGGACCGACGACAACGTCAGTGGGCTAATTTGCCTAATCTTCGCGGTACTTTAGACCCCGGTGGAAACGCAGACAACCATTGGCTGAAGGAACCTTTTAGTTCCTGGTAAAGTAGTTCCTGGGACTGAAAGTTCCGGGTAATTTTGGTGGAAACGCGGCTTAAGTCTGTGCAGAGAGAGCTCATAGCTAATGCTGAGTCTGTGCAGAGAGAGCTCATAGCTAATGCTAAGTCTGTGCAGAGAGAGCTCATAGCTAATGCTAAGTCTGTGCAGAGAGAGCTCATAGCTGATGCTGAGTCTGTGCAGAGAGAGCTCATAGCTAATGCTAAGTCTGTGCAGAGAGAGCTCATAGCTAATGCTAAGTCTGTGCAGAGAGAGCTCATAGCTAATGCTGAGTCTGTGCAGAGAGAGCTCATAGCTAATGCTAAGTCTGTGCTGTTTCAGGCGACTGGGCGGCTGAAAATTGGGACCTATACAGGACCCCTTCAGCATGGCATTGTTTACTCTGGAGGTAAGTGTGCCTCCTCTACTGTTGTCTTAGTTAATTGTACTGGTCACAGTTCTGATTCTGAGCTTCAGTTGAAACCAGTTGCTATGGTCATGTAAGACTTGTGTCTTGTGATCGGAAACACCATTGGATTAGCAGCAGAAGAAAGGTGCTTAGATTGGAAAAGATACCAATGGATACCAATATGGTGGTGGATCGTGAGGTTACACGGTTGTTTCAAGCAAAAACTGCCATTTTCAATGGTCACATCAGTCTCCAGACTTGACCCGCCTGAAAAAATGTGGTTTGGATTGAAGAGGGCAGTCCACAGGTGCATGCCAAAGGGTCTGAAGGACCTTCACGGAGGTTGCTTGGAGAAATGTTAAAATATCCCTCCCCAATATAGTCACCAATCTCATAAAGACAATTCAGTAATTTTATCCTTGAAAGAACGGGTGAGAATAATTATCTATACCTGTGATGTTTATTTTATAAAAAATATTTGTTTTGAAATATATATATTTTTTTGCTTATCTCTATCAAGGAGCCAATCATTTTGGAGAGCACTGTGCCTTAACACAACACAAAAAACATTCATATTATTATTAATAATAAGAACATTAGCTGAATCTCAGTAACATGAGAGACATTAAACAGAGCTG
>NC_049218.1:28910369-28960369 GCF_013347855.1 Anguilla anguilla | reverse complement strand
GCCCTGGACTTCAGAGACTTCGAGCTCAAGCGGCACCAGCTGACCCGCTCCATCAGCGAGATCAAGCCCCCCCACCTCTTCCCCCAGACCCCCCAGGAGATCACGCACTGCCACGACGAGGACGACGACGAGGAGGAAGAGGAGTGAACCCCCCCCCACACCCCCCCCCCCCCCCCGCCAATGCCAATCGCTGTTTCTTCTTCTTCTGCGGTTTTCTGAAGGGATCTGTTACCGGTGGATCAGCTGTACAGAGTGAGCGATTGAGAGTGAGGCATTATTCAACAGTGTGTATAAAGGACAGACTTTCTATACGGAAATATTTTTTTATTTTACTGTCGGTGTGTGTCTGAGTTCTTGCGGTTCATGCATTATAAACCACCTCTGGTGGCCAAGACTCTCCTGCTACTCTCATTTTACTTTTTGTTTTTAAGTGACGTGTTCTTTGTTTTCTGATGTTCTTAGGGGGAAATGAATCGGGACAGCGATACGATTTTGGTTGTTTTGGTTCTGCGCTCCAGCCTTTGGATTTAAAATTAAACAATGAATATGAGGTTGAAGTTCAGACTGTCGGCTTTAATTACATTTACATCCATATTGGAGGATCCATGTAGGAAATAGATCCCTTTTTATATAGTTTTATTTATTTTAGGGGAGCAAAAGTAATTAGACAAATCAACATAATCTTAAAGTCATCAGATGACTGCCTGAAGTCTGTGACCCATAGCCATCAGCACACGCTGGGTATTTTCCCTGGTGATGCTCTGCCAGGCCTGTACTGCAGCCATCTCCTGTTCATGTATTTCTGGGGTGTTTTCCCTTCGGTCTTGTGGTCAGCGAGTGAAACGCATGTGAGACAGAATCTCTAGGCCTTTTGTTAGCTTTCTTATGCTTGGACTAATGATGCAAGGACACACAGCTGGCCTACAAACAGCTGAGCAGCCAATTGTCCGATTACTTTACTCCTCTAAAATAGGGGCACTAAAATGTAAAATGGGGTGTAATTCCTACAGGGATCACCAGATGTAGATGTAAAGCACTCATATGAAAGCTGGCAGTTTCTAATTCAGTGTGCTGAAATACTGAGCCAAAACAACAAAACGTTGTCACAGTCCCAGTACTTCTGCATGTAACTGTGTGTATACACACACACACACACACATAATTGTGGAAATTTAAAGACCAAACTCCAGTGGCTTGAACAGTTTAAGAGAAGGCTGTGTGCGTCCCTGCTATGCTGCGTTTTCTCACACACACACACACTCTCTCTCCCTGTCTCTCTCTCTCTCTCATACACACACACACACACACACACACACACACACACACACGCGTGCCGTGTGCTTCAGGTCTGGACTACAGGCTGGTTGAGTCTCATGGTGCTGTGCTGATGGGACTCTAACTGGGAATCATGCTCCAGTTTTCGCTGCTCCTGCAGTCTCTGTGTCTCCTCCTACACATTTATTATTGAGTGCAGCGAGGCCTGTGCAGACGTAGTGCAGCACCAGACTTCCTGCTCCTTCCTGTCAGACCACGGACGCCGTCGATAAGATCAACTGAGATCGGATTCTACATACAATTCGAACAGAAATATACGTAATGTTGTGATAAACCAAGCATTCTGTTGTTTTACATTGATATCACAGTGTAAAGAGAAGTTTCTCAAAAATCTATATATACCGTAGAAGCATTATGGGAAGACTATAATAATAATCAGAATTAAGAGAACTGACCACTCCCTTGTAGAAACGGTTTGTTTCAGCCATGCTAGATACGTCAGTGCTGACCTTTAAGTGCAGCTGCAGCAGCTGTGCTGCATTGGAAACGCAGTGTGCAGCAAGGCTGTGTGAATGCAGAACCCAGTGCAGAACCCAGTCTTACCTGCTGGTGGATGAGAGAGGACTGTAAGGCTGTAGCTGTTGCCTTAGTGGGCTGGTTGGTGGCTCGTGACTCGCGCTGAGTGAATGGAGGTTGACGTGGTGTGTGTGGGGAAGGGCTGTGTCTCTCCCAAAGCTGTGGACGGCGCTGACTGGGGTTCGTCTGTGAGGGGGGCGGCTTGTTCAGGTTCATCACACCTGAAGGCGTCAGTTACTCTCTTACTTCATAAATGCAGACAAATGGATCTGTTAACTTCACATGAAGGGACCGTAGAAATGAGGAGAAACGGGCTCGTTTGAGTCAGCTAGATACGGTGACCGTCGTTCTTAATGGCACCTTACACCGCAACCTCATTTTCCTCCAGTGTGTGTTTCTCTGCATTTGCCTGTGTGGGGTTGGGCGCTGTACAAACCTCACCCTCGTTATTTTTAAGTCAAAGGTAGTGCTAAACGTGCATTCGGGCGTTTTCTCTCTCCCACAAACAGGTGGGGTCAGCCTTGCGTATGAAGGCTATTCCTGACATCAGCGCAACTTTGAGAAAATTGAAGCCGCTTTAGAGTCATATTACCTGCTGTTATTTTTTCTTGCAAAAAAAAAAAAAAAAAAAAAAAAGTGGTGTGCCAACATCCAGAATGGTTTTATTTTTTAATTGTTCATTAATACTTTATTTGTTGTGCATGCTCTTTGCGCTTTGGGTTTCTTTTTTTAAAGTGCAAGTTGGTTTTTGTTAAGAATGAAAATTATGAAAATGTACATTTGCGAAAATTCAATTTTCATGTAAAATAAAGCTGTTACAGCTTCATGGGTTTCCTTTTCACTGTGTTTTGGTGTGTTTTTAGCCTGCGTGTTTTTAGGATGTGTGGCGTGTTTTTAGCCTGTGTGTTTTTGGCATGTGTGTTTTTAGGATGTGTGTTTTTAGGATGTGTGGCGTGTTTTCAGCGTGTGCAGCCATCCACAGGGAACACTCCTGACGTTCCAAAACAGAGCTCCAGTACTACTGTAGGTACCAGCTGGTACTGTCCTGAGTGATGATTGGTCAGTACTGACAGTCTTCAGTTCAACTGTGATTGGTCTTTACCTTACTGAGAAGGAAGAGGAACATGTAAATAATGGCCATATTTATATTTCCCGTTCAGTTAAGCCTTAATTGGACCTGTAGAGAATGCCTTTACTGATAATGTTCAGCAGTGAAATAAATGAAGATGAATATGCCAGGTAGTACTTATGGGCACAGCGTTTGAGAAGCAGGTTTTTGGAGAGGGAACGGTGTAAATTCCAGAGTAGATCATGGATACTCCACTTCGGGTGGTGTAGGAGTCTGCAGGTATGTACTCCAACCAGGCACTAAACCACCTGATTTCACTAATCAGCTGACTTCCCGAGCCAAGGAGGTAAAATGAGTGAAATCTGGTGGTGTAGCGAATGGCTTGAGAAAATACCCGCAGACAATGCAGCCCACAGGACCTGGAGTTGAGTAGGGCCTATGTAGATATGATGGCTGTTTGCCAGACTAACCAAATCCTAGCTTTGGTTACTTATGGTGAAAGCATAGATGCGTAGAATGTATGAAATAAGCACGAGAGAACATATTTTAATTGCTAAAGCTTTGATTATATTCCAACAATGCACTCATGTCCTCTTCAAACTAAGGCCCATTACTTATAGTAACCTAATAGCTATAGAAAGCAAGGCCAAATTGTTGGGTTCAGTTCATTTTCAAACCATTCAACTGCAATTTGCTGCTTGAAATAATAGTGTTCTGAAAACGATTAAAATCCATAAAATGGAGCCCATCAATTCTAGATATTAGATGCAGGACATTGCCTCCATGATTTTGACTAAATAAATTGTCTTTATTGGAAAAAACATTGCTTGTACCAGTCAGTTACATTGAACCTTCATTCTTTATTGTACCAACAACACTGATCAGTGTGCATATACACAAGTATATATCATTCAGGTTAATATTATATAATACTATATTATTGGTACAAAAACTGCATATAAATAAGGTCCTGTTTTCTGACAGCTACCTGTCTGCCCAGGTGAGATCTGTCAGGACCAACAACGTGAACTGGTTTGGCATTTCGGTCCAGTATTCCGGTTCGGCATTCTGGTCCAGCATTCTGGACACACGCACGCTTTTTCCGACGGGACAGCCCAGGATGAGGGGTGTGTACACGGCAGCCGAGAGGCTGTAGCAGCTCCTTATCTTAAATCTTCAGACTGTGAGAGACGTGGACAGATGGAGGTAGACAGACAGGGCTTCTCTCAGTGTGCTTCTGTGAGATCTTTCCTGTGAAAGTCCACACACTGTAGAGTCACAGGCATGGATGCAGTCCTTTTAGATGCATACGCCTTTTCTATTAACAAAACATTTTATTCGTTCTGGGCCATGGGAAATAAAGACACTGACTTTATACACAAAAAGGTGGTTATGGATGGGACCATAAATTTTCTAGAATTTCTGAACTTGAAATTCAATTGTGGTGCACGATCTGAGGATCCACCTGTACTTCGTGTCTTATAAAATCTGTATATAAGAAGACCACATGCGGATCAACAATGTCATACTCCGCTCGTTTGTGAAATTAACGAACTGAAGCCGTTGTTAGTTCTTGTCACTTTTTCCATTGACAAAGTGCATTTATGGAGTTTCAGAAGAAGAAGCCATTTCCACAGTGTTAGCTGGCTGTATGAATGAGGAAAAAACAAACAAAATCATGCACTGAACATTGCTAAATGAGCAGCAGACTGACCTCTGACCTTTTGTATATACCTCGTGACTAACGTGACAGACCTACGGACATGAACGTGTTCTCCCACCTCAGACTCAATTGCGCTCATACAAATGAGTATCAAAAAGGAAATATAGTGCTACATGCCAGAAAAAGTAAAAATAGTGATTTTAGGCTGCTTTGCCCTTAAAGACGACATATTTTAAAAATCAAGTTAGATCTGCAATCTGCTATATAATCATTTGAAATACAGTCATATAAAATAAATTATCAGTGTGGTCCACTAGAATAACAAAAAAAAAACTGATTTAAGATTTGTTGCACCGATATGTAGTAATACACATTTATAAATCTCCCCAACATGATCAGTTACACAGGACCGTAAGGAGATACCGTATATAAACACACATTGATAAAATAAATTAACAAAAACATTCTTGGTTCACGGTTGCCATGATGGCAGCATTTGGCACATTCTGATCTCGGCACTCTTTCCGCTAATTTTGTTTTTTTGGTGTTTTTTTTCCCCTCTCCCTCCCCACAGCGGTCACCTCGGTCACCTCTTGTTCCTCCCCCTAAACGAGAGCGGTCCAAACTCTTTGGTCTGGGGACGCGCGTGTGCGCGGTCCGTCCAGCGAGAGAGATGACACGCCCGTTTTACCGGGCTCCGAGCCGCGAGTGCTGCAGCGCGTTTGGCGTTTGCGGCGGCGATCCTGCCCCTCCCTCCTAGATCGCGCCCTCGCTGTGGGGCGCGCGGTTCGCCTTTCCGCGCCCCAGGCAGTTCAGCAGGTTGGCAGTCTCGCCCCGCGAGCCGTCGGGGATCTCCGTCAGCGTCAGCTCCAGTCTCGTGTACTCCCCGTCGCAGGACTGCGGCGTCTTGTCTAGCCGCGAGGCCATGAGTGCGTTCTGGTACTGCTGCCGAGTCACCTGAGAGAGGAAGAGGGGCGTCACGAAACCATCGGAGACTGTGCAGGCCAGGGGTGGGCCAGGAGGGCCAAATCCATTTCTCGATTTCATGCAAACTTCTGCTCATAATTATTTAAATAGCACAATCTTACGCGATTCTGGCTACGTTTAGTCATTTTAACTAAATCCTTTGATAAGCCCACAGCTGATAACTGTCCTTACACATGTTCTACTGTGGTCGAAGCCGTGTGTGAACCACGGCAGGTCTATAGAGCTAATTAATTAATCTGGTAATTGAATGCATAATTATCGGAAGCAAAACCCTGCATAGCTACATACCAAGCCTCTGGGAATTGCCTATCCATGGTATAAAGACGCTTACTTACTGAACAAAGAGTGTTTATTTCATTTCTCAATTTCCCACTAATGCCTGCAGTGTGTGTGTGTGTGTGTATATATATATCCGTTTCCGTTTAATTTATTTACAAGTAGGCTAGGATATGCGCATATAAACCTTTTATTTTGGTTTAGTGGTCCGGTGAGCATTATATGCTCATGGAAGCTCTCAGGTAAATAAAAGTTAAATAAACATGAGCTCATATAATCTGAATGCTGTATTTCTGTTTCTGTCGAATAAAAATGTCACCGTGACACCCTTCCCTTCTCTCACCTTGATGTAGAGCAGGTCGCTGGCGCACCTGACGGAGTAGTCGGGGACGTAGATCTGCAGGAAGGCGTTCAGCTGGTTGTTGCTGCTCCCCAGTGTGGGCGTGATGGCGTCCATCCGGTCGCCGCGGCTCAGGGAGTCCGAGTGGTTCAACCCGAACGACCGCGGCGGAGATTTATTCTCTGCCCGCCAACAAAATAGCACATAACACAACTTCACCGTCACGGCACCCATACATCATTTCATGTAACTCCTGCGAATAATCATTTACCAAATTAAAATATAGGCCTAATAAATAACTCGAGTAATATTTCCGAAGCAATTAATAAAATTCCAAGTTAAATGAGGAATGAGTTTGGTGATATTTGCCCAAAGTTTTTTTTTTTAATGCCTGTACAATTAATATGACAAAATGCGCAATACTGCAAAACAGGAATAACCACAGTGAACACATGAAAAATTGCAGACCGACTGTTGATCACACGGTGGCGCCAACAGCACATAGATAAACTTGTGTCCTGGTCTTCCACAGCAGTGAGAAGCTGTGCGACTATTAGCAATTGTAATCAGTCGCCCGAAACGAGGCCGAATCGTTTCTGAATAATGAAACTGAGGAGGATGAATGATAAAAGCAACGTGTCCAAAGAGAAAACTTCTTTTTAATTAAAGCGAGATTATGTTTTCCACTACTTAAAGAAAACGTTCAAAGGGTTCCCAAGGTCGGCATTAATGCAGCGATTTAGCTGGAATGTATATAATCCCAGTGTGGATATCTGCATAAAGCAGCGCGCCCCAGTACACCCCGCGCTGGTATGCGGACCCAGCGTGATTAGTGCAACCCCTTTAGGTGCCAGAGGGGCCAGAGCAGGACCGTGTCATTTGGTTCTTGTAAAATTCTAGAAGCCGTGGCTGCTAATACAACCGATGTGGGCGGGGCGAAGGTATTCATGTAACGTATGATATGGCACCGATCCACCCGGCAGCTAACTCCCGATCTTATTTACTATCGAGCTGGGCCTGCGGGAGGACTGGAGGTCGGGGTTTTCTCAAAGGAAGGGATTTTTTACAGCACTGTCGCAATCTACCGGCAGCCCCGAGTTTTCGGTCTGTAGAAAATGAAAAACTTATCGGCGGGCACGGTGAAATGCGTGCGATTAACTAATGTATGATGGCTTACTGTTGAGTGTTAGCACTGCTTTGCAGAAAAACTATTTGATAAGAAGGGCATAAATAAAAACAGTTATTTTATGAAAGGCAGCCCAGTTTAAGAGCAATGCTGCTGCAGTATGGAGTGCGGGAAAGTGGACGGACAGACAGACGGACAGACAGGCGGATGATTATACCTGGCGATCCCGCAAGCGACTCCGCCCTACTGACAGCAAACGTACGAGAAAGGGAGAGAGGAACTGGGAGCGGAGAAGAGGAGAGGATGGACAGATGGAGAGAGGGAGAGAATAAAAGGAGGACCTATCACCAAGAGGGAAACCACAAGCTTCCTTCTCATTAATAATGAGCAGTTCCACAGTTTAACTGCTCCACCCTGTTTCAGTAATCACATTTTAGTGACGACCATAAGTGATATGCAGTATAAGTGCTAACAGTGAACTACGTGTCACGCAGGATGAAATTTGAATATCTGAAGCTCCGCAGGCTGATTGGCCTCAGATAACTCCACTCTGGATCTGCCCTATAAGCATGCTGCCCAATATCAAAACTGCAAAAACAATCAAATAAATAAAATGGCTGCAGTAGGAATCAGGTGGGTCCAGAGAAAGGCGTAGCTGTGCCAGTCATATTATTATATTCACAGATGATATCACAGGAAATAAATGGCCTAATTTCTATAAACTCCAACATCCATAAATATTAAGTTCAACTGTTCAAAGTATGAAATGAAAAATTCATCATTTGAAATATATCTTGAATAAATTAAGAATAAATTAAATATATTTGAACTGTATTCACAAATAAAATGTTAATACGCAGTCTGTCATAAATTTCCTCTGCGATCAATAAAGTACAATCTAATCTTATTTACTTTGCTATTTCTTCATACGACAGATGGTGCATGGAATATAAATGCAATATACTGCAATATAATTGAATAAAATATAACAAAATATTGCAACACTTCAAAATATATGTACAAATATACAAATTTGCCACCCAGATACTACTATAGTATTTATTTACACATTGCGGTGAATTAATTTAATAATATGTTCTTAAAGGTCCCCATATTTATAAAGTATTCAGTACAGGCCTGCTCCTTCTCCATAACAGCTGGCCCACTTCAGAGGACATGCAGAATTGCCCTAAGGCCAACCCTCACTGACTAAACCCTGACCCTACAGAGAACAGCAGAGTAAACCCTACAAAAAGCAACAAACTAACTACTAAACCTACAGAGAGCAGCAGACAAAACCCTAAACCCTATAGAGAGCAGAAGACTAAACCCTACAGAAAGAAACTGACTAAACCCTAACCCTACAGAGAGCAGCAGACTGAACCCTAAACCCTACAGAGAGCAGCAGACTAAACCCTACAGAAAGAAACAGATTAACCCCTGACCTTACAGAGAGCAGTAGACTAACCCTGATCCTACAGAGAGCAGCAGACTAAACCCTACAGAAAGAAACAGATTAACCCCTGACCTTACAGAGAGCAGCAGACTAAACCCTGAACCTACAGAGAGCAGTAGACTAAACCAAGACCCTACAGAGAGCAGCAGACTAAACCCTGACTCTACGGCCAGCAGCAGGCTAAACCCTGACTCTACAGAGAGCAGCATACTAAACCCTGACCCTACAGACAGCAGCAGACTAAATCCTGACCCTACAGAGAGCAGCAGGCTAAACCCAACAGACTAAACCCTACAGAGAGCAGCAGGCTAAACCCTGACCCTACAGAGAGCAGCAGACTAAACCCTAACCCTACAGAGAGCAGCAGACTAAACCCTGACTCTACAGAGAGCACCAGACTAAACCCTACAGACTAAACCCTACAGAGAGCAGCAGACTAAACCCTACAGACTAAACCCTACAGAGAGCAGCAGACTAAACCCTATAGAGAGCAGCAGACTAAACCCTGACCCTACAGAGAGCAGCAGACGAAACCCGTAAGGGAGCAGCAGACTAAACCCTGACCCTACAGAGAGCAGCAGACTAAACCCTGAACCTACAGATAGCAGTAGACTAAACCAAGACCCTACAGAGAGCAGCAGACTAAACCCTGACTCTACGGCCAGCAGCAGGCTAAACCCTGACTCTACATAGAGCAGCATATTAAACCCTGACTCTACAGACAGCAGAAGACTAAATCCTGACCCTACAGAGAGCAGCAGGCTAAACCCTACAGACTAAACCCTACAGAGAGCAGCAGGCTAAACCCTGACCCTACAGAGAGCAGCAGACTAAACCCTAACCCTACAGAGAGCAGCAGACTAAACCCTGACTCTACAGAGAGCACCAGACTAAACCCTACAGACTAAACCCTACAGAGAGCAGCAGGCTAAACCCTGACCCTACAGAGAGCAGCAGACTAAACCCTAACCCTACAGAGAGCAGCAGACTAAACCCTGACTCTACAGAGAGCACCAGACTAAACCCTACAGACTAAACCCTACAGAGAGCAGCAGACTAAACCCTACAGACTAAACCCTACAGAGAGCAGCAGACTAAACCCTATAGAGAGCAGCAGACTAAACCCTGACCCTACAGAGAGCAGCAGACGAAACCCGTAAGGGAGCAGCAGACTATACCCTGACCCTACAGAGAGCAGCAGACTAAACCCTGAACCTACAGATAGCAGTAGACTAAACCAAGACCCTACAGAGAGCAGCAGACTAAACCCTGACTCTACGGCCAGCAGCAGGCTAAACCCTGACCCTACAGAGAGCAGCAGACTAAACCCTAACCCTACAGAGAGCAGCAGACTAAACCCTGACTCTACAGAGAGCACCAGACTAAACCCTACAGACTAAACCCTACAGAGAGCAGCAGGCTAAACCCTGACCCTACAGAGAGCAGCAGACTAAACCCTAACCCTACAGAGAGCAGCAGACTAAACCCTGACTCTACAGAGAGCACCAGACTAAACCCTACAGACTAAACCCTACAGAGAGCAGCAGACTAAACCCTACAGACTAAACCCTACAGAGAGCAGCAGACTAAACCCTATAGAGAGCAGCAGACTAAACCCTGACCCTACAGAGAGCAGCAGACGAAACCCGTAAGGGAGCAGCAGACTAAACCCTGACCCTACAGAGAGCAGCAGACTAAACCCTGAACCTACAGATAGCAGTAGACTAAACCAAGACCCTACAGAGAGCAGCAGACTAAACCCTGACTCTACGGCCAGCAGCAGGCTAAACCCTGACTCTACATAGAGCAGCATATTAAACCCTGACTCTACAGACAGCAGAAGACTAAATCCTGACCCTACAGAGAGCAGCAGGCTAAACCCTACAGACTAAACCCTACAGAGAGCAGCAGGCTAAACCCTGACCCTACAGAGAGCAGCAGACTAAACCCTAACCCTACAGAGAGCAGCAGACTAAACCCTGACTCTACAGAGAGCATCAGACTAAACCCTACAGACTAAACCCTACAGAGAGCAGCAGACTAAACCCTAACCCTACAGAGAGCATCAGACTAAACCCTACAGACTAAACCCTACAGAGAGCAGCAGACTAAACCCTATAGAGAGCAGCAGACTAAACCCTGACTCTACAGGGAGCAGCAGACTAAACCCTGACCCTACAGGGAGCAGCGGACTAAACCCTGACCCTACAGAGAGCAGCAGACTAAACCCTGACCCTACAGGGAGCAGCAGACTAAACCCTGACTCTACAGGGAGCAGCAGACTAAACCCTGACCCTACAGGGAGCAGCGGACTAAACCCTGACCCTACAGAGAGCAGCAGACTAAACCCTGACCCTACAGGGAGCAGCAGACTAAACCCTGACCCTACAGAGAGCAGCAGACTAAACCCTGACCCCACAGGGAGCAGCAGACTAAACTCCGACCCTACAGAGAGCAGCAGACTAAACCCTGACCCTACAGAGAGCAGCATACTAAACCCTGACTCTACAGAGAGCAGCAGACTAAACCCTGACCCTACAGAGAGCAGCAGTCTTACCCGGAGAGGCCATCAGAGCCATCATTCCATAATAGGAAAAAGGTCCAGCTTCATACTTCATCCCCTCCTTTCCTGCCTCCACCTCCACCTTCCCCTGTGCATGGAGGGATGAGAGAGAAGGGTCAGAGCGGGACCTAACTGGACCCCGCGGTCCTGGAGACGAGCCGGTGACCCAGCGTCAGGGACCGCAGGGGCGCTCTGTCCCCCCCTGCAGGTGAACCATAGCTCATCATTACATTACATTACATTACATTTATTTGGCAGACGCTTTTATCCAAAGCGACGTACAAAAAGTGCATTTCATGGTCATAGACAACTGCTAAACACAGGTTCAGTAAGGTACAATACTTATTTTGTACAGCTATTTCTAGCCAAGAACACAGTTTAGTTCACACAGTGAACACTATTCAGACCTAACCTCTGCAAAGCCAGCTAGGCAGAAGAATAAGCTACAGTATTAGGACAAATACAAATTACCAAAAAGTGCTGGGATGGGGCAACATGTAACAAGTGTCATGAAAAAGGGGGGGGGCGGGGGATTTAGAGTGAAATATGCAGCGTGGTGGTGGTTAGTCTAGGTATAGTCTGAAGAGATGAGTCTTCAGGCCACGGCGGAAGATGGGTAGTGAGGGGGAGGTTCGGAGAGGGACGGGGAGTTCGTTCCACCACTGGGGAGCTAGAGTGGAGAAGCTCTGTGATCCCTTTGGGCGGGTGGAAGGGGTTACAAGGCGCCCTGCTGCCGCAGAGCGGAGTGGTCGAGCAGGCACATAGAATCGAGTCATGTCCTGCAAGTAGATGGGGGCTGTCCTGGGGGCTGTCATTAGCGCTAAAATGGAGAGAACTCCGAACTCCGCCCACAGCCCCGGCCCCGCCCTCACCTGCAGCTGCAGAACTCCGCCCACAGGCCCGGCCCCGCCCTCACCTAGAGCAGCAGAACTCCGCCCACGGCCCGGCCCCGCCCTCACCTGCAGCAGCAGGATGAAGTAGTCCACCGGCCTATTGCGGTGGAAGAGGTAGTGTTCTGGAACCTTCTTGTTCTTGTCGTCGTACTTCAGCTCCTGGATGACATTGGGGTGCTTGAGGAGGCGCAGCAGGATCCTCTCTGACATGTGACAGGGGCCAAAGGGCTCCACTTCTGCAAGAGAGACCAGGCGTCACCCCAGAGTTCACCTAGCACCCCCTCCACAGCCAGGTCAGAGTTCAACTAGCACCTCCCCCCCCCCTCCACAGCCATGTCAGAGTTCACCTAGCACCTCCCCCCCCCTCCACAGCCATGTCAGAGTTCACCTAGCACCTCCCCCCCCCCTCCACAGCCATGTCAGAGTTCACCTAGCACCTCCCCCCCCCTCCACAGCCATGTCAGAATTCACCTAGCACCCCCCCCACAGCCAGGTCAGAGTTCAGCTAGCACCTCCCCCACAGCCAGGTCAGAGTTCAGCTAGCACCTCCCCCCCCCTCCACAGCCATGTCAGAGTTCACCTAGCACCCCCCCCACAGCCAGGTCAGAGTTCACCTAGCACCTCCCCCCCCCTCCACAGCCATGTCAGAGTTCACCTAGCACCTCCCCCCCCCTCCACAGCCATGTCAGAGTTCACCTAGCACCCCCCCCCCCTCCACAGCCATGTCAGAGTTCACCTAGCACCTCCCCCCCCTCCACAGCCATGTCAGAGTTCACCTAGCACCTCCCCCCCCTCCACAGCCATGTCAGAGTTCACCTAGCACCTCCCCCCCCCTCCACAGCCATGTCAGAGTTCACCTAGCACCTCCCCCCCCCCTCCACAGCCATGTCAGAGTTCACCTAGCACCTCCCCCCCCCTCCACAGCCAGGTCAGAGTTCACCTAGCACCCCCTCCACAGCCATGTCAGAGTTCACCTAGCACCTCCCCCCCCACCACAGCCATGTCAGAGTTCACCTAGCACCTCCCCCCCCCCTCCACAGCCAGGTCAGAGTTCACCTAGCACCCCCTCCACAGCCATGTCAGAGTTCACCTAGCACCTCCCCCCCCCTCCACAGCCATGTCAGAGTTCACCTAGCACCTCCCCCCCACCACAGCCATGTCAGAGTTCACCTAGCACCTCCCCCCCACCACAGCCATGTCAGAGTTCACCTAGCACCTCCCCCCCCTCCACAGCCAGGTCAGAGTTCACCTAGCACCCCCTCCACAGCCATGTCAGAGTTTATCATGTGGCACTTGCCTGTTGCTAGGAAACGCAGGGCAGCCAGCAGAAGCTGAGGTGATACTTTGACTTTCATCTCGCTGTCTGTGGGCTTGAAGGCTGAGAAGTCCTGCTTCCTCTCCCGATGGACAATCTTCTTCTTAGACTTGTTGTCAGCTGCAAGAATCAGAGAATGGAAATATTAGAGAACTGGAGATTCCTTATTTTTGAAGAATTAGGTTGGCTGTCTGAGTGAGTGAGTGAGTGAGTGTGTGTGTGTGTGAGTGAGTGAGTGAGTGAGTGAGTGAGTGAGTGAGTGAGTGAGTGAGTGAGTGTGTGTGTGTGTGTGTGAGTGAGTGAGTGACTGAGTGAGTATGTGAGTGAGTGAGTGAGTGAATGAGTGAGTGAGTGTGTGAGTGTGTGAATGAGTGAGTGAGTGTGTGTGAGTGAGTGAGTGCATGTGTGCGTACCACAGAAATGGCTCAGAAATTACATTTCAGTCCAATCAAGATAAAATCCTGATATCAGCAAGCTAGGGTATTTTCACTTAAATTCCATCCCAGTACATTGCTGTTAATCAATAAATCAATCAATCAAATTTATATAGCGTAATTCACCGCAATTGTCACAATATGCTTCACAGTCAACCCTGGCCTGAACCCCCACAGGAGCAAGCCTAAAGCAACAGTGGCAGGGAAAAACTCCCTGTGGTAGATGGGAAGGAACCTTGGAAGGAACCAGGCTCAAGAGGGAAACCCATCCTCCTCGCCTCAGGGTTACCCTTGATACAAACGGACTGAAGTATGTGCATGTACTGTGCAGAAAATGTGATTGTCGATGTAGGGCACCTACTGTACAAGTCGGTCTCATCCAGGATCTCGGACTTGATGATCTCCTCGATGATGTCCTCCAGGGTGACGATGCCCAGGACCTCGTAGAACGGGTCGCCCTCCCCCTCGTTGTTCACCCTCTGGACGATGGCCAGGTGGGATTTACCTGATAGCACACACAGGTGAGAGAAGCTGGTCAGCGGAAAAATTTCAGGATCCGCCCATGTCATTAACCTGTTCTCCTCAGGGTCAAAATGACCGTAGCCTGTTTTTAACAGCGGCGAAAACCCCAAAATTAAATTGTTTCAGCATGAAATTTGATAACCTTTCCTGGAGTGACCCTACTATTAGAAAACATTCAACTATGGCCTTTTTTTTTTTTTTTTTACATTTTTATAAATGTGGTACAATGGCAGGGTACTAAGATTGTCCTATGAGGCTTTTTTAACCCAGTAGTTATGAAATTAGAAGTCATAATCAAAGTGCCACACATAAATAGCAAAAAATGATGTTTTGTAGTAAAAATGAATGGTGTAGACTGAAGTAATATAGCCTCAGTGAAGTACAAAATCAGTTATTCACCAATTATAAAAATAGTGATTTAGGTTTTGAAATGCAATAAAGAGGCTTTATCACAGGGCGTCCGGCGGGGGGGGGGGGGGGGGGGGGGGGGGGGGAGGGGGGGGTTGTCTTTGCATGCCGCACCATTGTTAGCAGGAATGTGGATTCGCTGGGTTTGTGCCTTTGTTTCCCATCCTCCCCTATTCCCTGATAGCGCATGTTTACAAACAGAATTCCTAGAATAACAAGAATCTCTGCACTAGCTGGAAACCAACGGGGAAGATCTTCTTTCCCAACCAACAGATTGCACCAACACAGTTGTAGAAAGTCTCACGTAGTTTTAGCAAAACACCCATCAATTTAATTGTTCCAGGTCTGGAATGCTTCCAGGAGAAATGCTTCATGGTTAACCACTGGTGTCAGCCTTTGACACTCAGTTTAGAGAGTGGATATCTTGATGAGGACAAGAAAGAAAGTAAACAAACAAGGGGTTTATGGGATGGGGAGGCAAACAGTGCTTCGTCACTTTCTCTCAACGCAGCGCCAAAATCAGTCCGATCAGCCTGTCAGCCAAAATTCTGCACACCTTCCTTTACCATTCTCAACTTGTGATCATTTAAAAGCATTTTCCCAATGTGAGGACTAATATTAGACCTGAAATTAAGTGCTTAGTCCAGTTGGGTGACTTTACTGGCTAGAAAACTTTGGTCTATGTCGATGGGTGGTGGGGTTTGATTGACACATTGTGCATGTCTGGCTCAAACAGAAACTCACCTCAGTTTAATAAAGGCGTGGAATTAAATGCACTTTAATTGAATTTGAAGGTGATTAGATAAAAGGAAAATCATTTATTTAATTTGACAGTGATGATTGCACCATTTTTATTTCATTTGGTGATGAATTTATGCCATCATGGGTGGCCTGGTGGTGCAGGGGATATCACTGTCATCTCACAGCAAGAAAGCCCTTTCTGTGTGGAGTTTGCATGCTCTGTTTGCATGTTCTCCTTGTGTCCGCGTGGGCTTCCTACCACAGCCCAACGACATGCAGGTCAGACAAACTGGAGACTCTAAATTGCCCACAGGTATGATTGAGTGAGTGAATGGTAAGTGGTAAGTAAGTGGGTTAGATAATGGATGAATGCATTTATCATTATTTAAATCAACTGCATTTTATTTGAGTTGTCTTTACTTCCCTTGTACATATGACAGTAATGTGCAGCAGTTTTCCATAGTGAATGACAACAGGATGCCCTTTATTGTCTGTCTAACCGCAATTCTCTGTAATGTTTTAACAGTGGATAACTTAAGCAAAGATACCTATGGGTATTTAATCATATAATTTTTACTGAACCAACTGATATGAAATTCCTGTATAGAATTAAACAGTGTTTTTGGTTATTTGTGGCTAAGACACGAGGAGTACAGCTCACCTAACCATAACCCACCTGCCTGGTCCCTTTAAAGGCAGAAAGGCCATTTTGAAAGGCAGGTGGAGGTAAAACATCATTCAACTGTTCCAAGCCAAGGTTCTCACTCCCTCTGTGACCCATCACACATCACCCACGCGTCCACTTGGCCCAGGGAACACGGCTGCGTGCCGAAACTCGGTCAAAGGTACCCCCTTTGTGAGAGTGTCAACTGGGACAGGTAAGGAAACGAGCCTCTTTGTATCTGTAATTGATTTAAGGGGAAAGTATTTGAGCAGTTCACCTTTTACACCGTTTTTTTTTCTGGAACAGGAATTTCATCATTGAAAAGAAACCGAATCACATGACCCTGTGTAAGATACGTGAAAAGCACAGTTCAGAGGAAAGCTTTGGAGCAAGACTTTTTGTCAAAAGACAAAAGGCCTGAGCTGTACTAACTCTGAAGGTTAAATGCCAGTTCTCTCATCACATGGATACTATCTGTGCCAGGCATATCCTTTCAGGGGCCCAAGCAGGATTTGACCCCCCCCCCCCCCATTAAAGTGTAATAAGATATATACTTTATATATATATAAACATTCAGGCAAGAGAGAGAGTGCACTGGTCTCATTCAGGGTCATTTCATTTTGTGCAGCAGTGACCAATGATCAAAACACACAAAACACATTTTGGTCAGGAACAACATGAAAATGACACATTATTATGAATTTTGAATCCAGATCCAGAAAGATGCTTAGATGGTGAGGAAAAAATTAGGGTGAGCTTGGGATCGCCTAAAAAAAAAGGTAGAATGTTTTCAGTAATAAAAATATTATTGTCTGTTCTCTGCGTGGAGTACACTTATTGCATTTTTGTCAGATATTTGCATAATGTATAAGACATTTATTAAAGGGGCAATTCACCCAAAAATAATATAAAGCTATATTTCCACTTACCCAGAGTGCCATCTATGCATCCACACAAATTTGTTGAGATTTGGCAAGTTCTCAAAACATCCGCTGCAGCTCACTTGATACAACAGAGCTCAAGGGTGCCAAAGTTTGTGGTACTCAAAGCGCCAAATATTTACATTCTAAAAACTCAAAAGCAACATCTCTTTCCAAATATAATGTCCCAGTTACTCACAAACATCCACAAACCCTGTTGTGCATCGTGGTTTCATCGAAAACTTCTTTCGACCAAAGTATGCGAAACTGTGTATGTCTGTGCAAAGACTCAGCTGAAGCACCACCGGATTCTGGGTCGCAGTGACAACACTGGTGTTTTAACGATGTTGACACTGTGCCCCAGAGTGCTGGCGAGCTTTAGCTGAGGCGCCATTGATGCCCGGTGCATCAGGGTGAGCTGCAGCAGATATCTGGAAAACTCGTCAAATCTCAGTGAAACTATCTGGGTGGACAGTTATTACAAGTAAGTGGAAATAAAGCTTTATTTTATTTTTGGGTGAACTAAATATTTTATACGTACAATGACTCAAATATTTACTAAACATGTAAAATATTTGTAAATTTACATAATACAATGTTAATTATTTACATAAATGTACAAATCTTACTTAATGTTTCATAAATGTAGATACATTTTTGTACATTCAAGAAATAAGACATTTTGGAAATAAAATAAATATTTGCATAAATGTATGAACGCTAGATATCTTTTTCTTAAACATTCACTAAATGTTTGAAACATTTAATAAAAAAATGAAATTTTGCTACATTTTTCGTACACCACTTTCAGACATTTCCTAACTGTATACAACACAAAAATTTAAATATTTAGCTATTTATATGGGAAAAGTTCATAGCAAAATAATTGCATGATATGATGTGATAATTGCATTCAACACCCCGTACTCTCATAAGAATAGATGTCAATAGATGTCACCTCTTACTGCACTACTCTGCAGTACAGCGTCAGTTCATTTAGTATAACTGAGGGATCATGCAGCAAAACACACAAAGAAAACTATGTTGTTCTGCTTGAGTTCCTTAACTGCATCACCACCATGAAGCCCTACTTCTGTAGCTGTCTGCAGCTGTTTGAATCACTTTAAACTCGAACACTGCTTCTCATTGTGAAAAACACGGGAGGGCACATACAGCACAGTGAAACCACGCCCTGCAGTCACCCCCAAACACACGTATCATCAATGTTTAGACTCCCCTTCTCTGCCTCTCAGATAATTCACTATTTTAAGTACAGTAGTACTTTACATAGTCCATGTCCTTGAAAACTACACCTGCTTGCTAAGAACGATAAATTTAGATGTCGTGCCAAATATGAAGTCCTCTTCACACTGTTTAGTGCATTCTCTGAGACACAGAGAAATCCTACCCAGTCTACTGTGGGTCAAGGCCTCTCGTCCATTCACAAAAAGAGCCGTATTAGCTAGCCTGAAAACAAGTGCAAGTCAGCAATCTCCAAACTCAGCAGCCAGCAAACGTTAACCAGCTGGAATACTAGCCCCAGATTTACAGTGAAAACGCACAAGGCAACAGACCATGCAGGCACAGGGGCAGCTCAGACGCCTGGCTGCAGGCTAACACGGATAGCATGTCCTCAGTATAAATGTTCACATTTGCATGAATGCTCTCCATTCAGATAATTCAGATTCAGTCCTCTATGCTGAAACATGCAAGAGCAAATCACATTAAAACTAGCACTATCCAGGGGATAAGGCCTATCATAACAGCATCAGAACATCTGAACATCTGAAGAAATTAGCCTACAAGCTTGAGGTAGGCTAACCGGCAGCTGTTGTTCATATTTCATTATAAGAACTAATCAACAGGTCCACTACATTCAATTCTTGTTCAACTTTTTAAAGTGTAATAATTTAGATCTTTTTTTTTTCAGTTTGCGAACAGAAAAAAATACCCCACATAGGATGCTTGTTTTCTATTTTATAAACTCAACAGTAACGTGTACACATGAAAGCTGTCTGCTTGACTGGTCTGGGTCCGGTTCACTACATCCTTGGCATCCGTGTGAGACTGCAACTGCGCTACACAAATCCTGCATTCTGGCCACTTGGATGAAAGCTGTGCTTTCCTGAGCCAAAGGGCTTAAGAGAGCGGGGCGGAGCTTAGGCCACTTGAAGGGTTTCAACTCTTGGCCTCGTGAAATGGTGGCAACGGAAGGAGCGAGGTGGCGAAGGAGGATCACAAGAGCAAATTAAACAGAATCTTAACACTGGGATTTAGAAAGGAGCTCTACAAACGCTTAATCGGGGTGTTGCACAACCCCAGCAACTATGGCAGGACTTCTTAGGGGCATCACATTAATACGACTGCACTGGGCCAAGAATGCAAACTTCTGAAACTTTTAAAACCCTAAAAGATTACACATTAATATCTTGGGAGGTCTGTTGGGTGCCAAATATGTAGGCCAAGCATCTAATAATGATAATAATAATAATAATAATAATAATAATCATCATCATCATCATCGTTGACATGCAGTGGACATGGCTTCTGACAGAAATGCTTATGAATCCAAAATGGTTTAACATAAAATTCCATAACTTGGTAATCACACTGACAGCCACATCAAGACTCCAGACAGAGTGTGCTATCAGACAGTTAGTACTTTCTGCTGTCTCCTTCCCACCTTAAAGCAGTATCTATGCATGACCGATGCAAAAGGAGCGCTGCCATGCTTTTAGCAGAATGTGCTGCTAATGGGATTGCTATAAAGACACGAGGGGAGCAAACAGATCATTAAAAGTGACAATCCTACGCTACAAACACCATGGCAGGGAACAGCATTTCTCTTCCTACTCGAGTGCTACATACCTACTGGATGGTTCCAAAAAGTTTCTGTCATATCCAACCTGCAGTACCCTAAGTCTTCAGACTGCATGTGACATGAACAGCGTTTCAAGCCACAATTACCGTTAATCTGTTATCTCTCTGTGGTCCAATACATCGCCAGTGTGAGTCGTTGGGAGAGCAAGTTATCCTTTTTTCTTTACTTAATTTCCTTATCAGTTGGTTGTGCCTGGTTTGGATGTGCATGTGACCACCATTTGCAGAGGAGATAACATGACATAAGACATAACTCGTTAACCCCATTTACAAGGCAGCCTTTACCAGGAAAGCGTCGGTAAGGATAGCCTGCCAGTTAGCATTGTTTAGTCTGCCAGTTAGTATTGTTTAGCCTGTCAGTTAGCATTGTTTAGCCTGTCAGTTAGCATTGTTTAGCTTGCCAGTTAGCATTGTTTAGCTTGCCAGTTAGCATTGTTTAGCCTGCCAGTTAGCATTGTTTAGCCTGTCGGTTAGCATTGTTTAGCCTGCCAGTTAGCATTGTTTAGCCTGCCAGTTAGCATTATTTCGCCTGCCAGTTAGCATTGCTTAGCCTGCCAGTTAACACTGTTTACGTCAGTTGTACCATATTCATTGGAAAAACATGTGTGCTAAGGTCACACTTGTGAGAACCAAATGTTCTGTTCAGCAGCAAGCTCACAGAAGGTGCTGGCAATCCAGAGATAAAGTAGCTTAGCAAATAACCCCCCCTCCTTATATTCACACCCCTGGGGTAAATCACTCTTATGTTAAAATATCCTATCTTATGTCTTCTTTTTCAATCACATAGAAGAACATATTGCAAGCTGTTTATTTCATGTGTTCATCCCATTGAGATACATGCATGGAGAAGAAAGAATAAAAAATGACACTACTGCTGGGTTTGGTCACACTCCCATTTAAGTAAGGACCAGTCCATTATAGACTTATAGTCAGCTCTTAATAGTTTTATTCACCGATTAGATTTTGTATTTATAAAGAACTGTTTCTAAAATGGACGGATTTTTTTACTCTTCAAGCATTGTACTTCTTTTTCCACAGTGAAGCACTTTAAGCTGCTTATTTCCATCTCATAAATTTTCTCTATTTATTAATTGCATACAATTATACACTTAACAGGCAATAGCCTAGATTGCTAGTTTTAATTTTCCTATTTTCTATGCGAACTTCCCTTTTCAACACGTCATGCAAAGCCATTACTAAAGCGTTTGTGATGCAGTAAAATCCCCCTCAGTGTGAGAGTTTGTGATGCAGTAAAATCCCCCTCAGTGTGAGCATTTGTGATGCAGTAAAATCCCCCTCAGTGTGAGCATTTGTGATGCAGTAAAATCCCTGTTAGTGTGAGCGTTTGTGATGCAGTAAAATCCCTGTTAGTGTGAGCGTTTGTGATGCAGTAAAATCCCTGTTAGTGTGAGCGTTTGTGATGCAGTAAAATCCCTGTTAGTGTGAGCATTTGTGATGCATTAAAATCCCCCTCAGTGTGAGCGTTTGTGATGCAGTAAAATCCCCCTCAGTGTGAGCGTTTGTTGTTACTCTGGGCAGTGAGTCCAAGCAGCTGCCATTTTCAGCTGAAGACATAACAGAGGAGAGCTGGGGAAACAGCACCGCGCATCAGGGCAGCCAGTCTGACTGATACACAGCCAGTCCGTCACAACAAAACGCTGGAGGTCGGCACAACACAGGTTTCTTCCATAAACCGCTGTTCAACCTAAAAATAAACACAGCCTGAGAATAACATCTCACACTCATATTTCTTTTCAGCAGCACTAGCTATAAAAATCATTTCAAAATGGTGAAACTGCTAATTACAGTACTGGGCAACTCCCTTGTTATTTCCCTCTGAGCTTAATAGACTCTAACAGAGTTCAGAGAGACTCAAAGGTGTGCTCACATGCACTTTATCCACCACAGGATTCAAACCTGCAGTAGCACCTGCAGTACACTGTTACACATATATCTTATGCTGGTGTGAGGACACTACCAGTCCAAACCAGAGTGTATTTCTGCTCAAGCACACACCGACATCAATTCCAGGTTAAATACGGGTTCCCTTTCCCTAAATCGACCTCTAGAAATCAATGTAAAAATTACAAGTAGAAAGTAAGACTTTATATGAGCTCCTTTCCCAACTAGAACCATTTGAAAGCAAGCTTACAAAACAACAGATTGGCAATGCCAGAGGATGTTGTGGTAAACATAACATCTCAACATCATAAAAATACTCCTTTTACACGGCCTGATTTTCATATTACTGTATTTTTATCTTCCAGAGTAACTGTTGCAGACAGGCCAGATTAAAAATGTGAAGCTGAAATGGGGAGCGATGTTTCGGAACAGGTCCCAGATGGCACCAGAGGACGAATGCTTCTAGTGTCTTTTGATCACTTAAAGCCTAATCCTCATGGGAAATTAGGAAGGATGCATACATATTTAATGTGAGGTGGGAAACGGAGGCAGAATGTAATTTAGGCAGGGTTTGAATAATTTTATTCACACTTATCAATTGTCCATTTCCTGTTGTAACAGAGTTTGACCAGTGTAGGCCATTTACAAAGCAAAGTTTTGATGGGGAGTTCATATTACATCATTCTGAACAGCGTGGGTGAAATTAAGACTATATTATACACAAAATGAATTATATATATAATATAACAAGTCCATTATGAGGATATAAAAATAATTTTCTGAAACTGAATTTTTATTTAAAAAATTATTAGTTATTATTAGGTTATTCATAAAATAGGTTTGTTTTGTTCAGGACAGGAAAGGTTTATGTTGTAAATGGTAAATTTCCAAAAAAAAAATAAATAAAAAATATGGTGCTTTCTGATTTCAAAACAGAACTTAAAGTTCACATAATTTTCTGGTGAGACCTACACACACATACTTGCGAAAGACTTCAGAGCAAGTTCCATTCTGAGCCTTAGCCTATCCTTAGCCTACATGGCATCAATTCAGATCAAACAACCATGTTTCACACATTGTTCCCCAATGACCATTGCATGCGATTCTGTTTCTACACATTATGACCCCTGTCCTAAGTTGGTTTACATTTTTCATTTGTTGCATGTGTTTCGTTCTTCCGGTTCATCACCTGATTGGTCATTAGCATAACAAATAACTCTGTTTGAAAAAGGCGCTGTTTTCCACTAACCAGTGGAGATTAGCTCTTCAAACTCGTGCTTGGTGTGTTGTGGACAGAAATTGCTTGGCTTGACCTTGGATATTTGACTTTTTTATTATAATTCCGATCCTCATCAAGCCCTTCTAGTTTGTTTGCTGATTTGATCTTGTGTGTGACCACTGACTCGTTCCCTTCAACTCTGATTCTTGCCCTCTGCTCACCGTATAGTGCTCCGGTTAGTTAGTGTGTTCCCAGCCGGACTACAAATCCTTCCGTCGAGACACAACTTTTGTTATTTTGCTTTGTTATTTTTACTACTCTGGGTGGAGATTTAACTCTCTGTTGGGGATATGCTATTGGGACTTTTGGTTTCAGACGGACTAATTGTCCGAAGTTCAGCATTCAAAGCCGCCCCATGCCCAGTACCGTTCGAACACTAGCCAGTTTTCAGTTAGATTTGGATTGGCAGATAGGGACTGGAGTTGCTGGTCGGACACTAGCCAGTTTTCAGTTAGATTTGGATTGGCAGATAGGGACTGGAGTTGCTGGTCGGTTTGCAGTACGTTTCCCCACCCATTCCCCACTCATTTCCCTTATCATTCATCCTGTTACGGTCTGACCCTAGACCAGGTCATAATACACTGAATGTACTTTTCATTTAAAGGAACCTTTTGTGCTGAAACATTCACGTCTTCAGTGTCAGCCTCCACAGGCTAGTACACCCAGGCACAAAGGCCCTAGTGCAACTGTGAAAGACAGCGCTTGTGAGAGACGGAGATGAAACAAGAAGGAAAAAAAAGAAAATGGCTTTTAAATGGCTGAATCTATTGTCTGATTCCACCACATTCCTTCCCACTCTTACCTGGGGTACGAGGCTCACAACAGACCCAGCTTAAATCACTAAATACGGGGGGGGGGGGGGGCGGCTAGCTCACCCCCAGCTCACCCCCAGCCCCACGGGCTGAGGGCCCCGGGGCCAGAGTTCTGACACCTACGCTGAGAGGAAGGGAGAGAGATTAAAGAGCATTTCACTTCCTCAAACGAAGGGTCACGACCCCGGCCCACTGTCCAATGAATTCACGAGGTGCAAGATCACAGCCGGGTGAATACAAGCAAACAGGCACTCTGATTGGCTAGCATGACCGCACAAGTCTCTGTCCTTCAGTGGAGATTGGATGCACGCCCCCCAAGTCCCAAATAAGGTAAAAAAGTAAACACCATAGCACCATAACAATGTGAGGTCAATACTTTGAACACCTACTTACCGAAGCTTTTGAGGATGCAGAGTGATTATTCAACACAAGGCACATGAATAGCTAAAAGCAGCTCATGCCGACTGAAGACCAGTCATAGCCTGATTAACCCAATTCAAGCACGAAACCGTCCAGACCCACGGCACAACTTGGAAAACTATAGGCTATTTCTTGGTTGATTTTACGCACTCATATATGGCAGTTGGTTGAAAATAGACACTTCACGCTATAATCATGATGACGGCAATGACTGTGCTGTGAGGTTTAGGTAACAAACAACAAGGCTGAATCTTTTTGACGTAATTTACATGTTGAAACTATACGCTCAGATCGCCTAGTTTCATTCACGGTGGCCAAGCGGAATCGATAACGTTTCAGAAAATATATAATGTTAAAAGATTTAATTCAATCTTCTACTGGGACTTTTGCCGTTTATTGAGGGTGTGAAAGAAAATTTCGGTGCCGCTGACTGTAATCGATTGTTTTTCACATTTACCGTTCGATTGAGCAAGTACCATTAAAAGTACATTTTTATGGGTTAGTACTGTCAGATTGTGCTAGCTACTTTACATGAACCTTGTACGGTGATCAATAAAGGCTAACAGCACACTACCACTTACTTCTTGTCACTTGTACCACCATTGTAATGAACTAAAAAAAAGGCTACAAACTACCTTTTCTATGAGAAATGTGTTGTCGAGCTCACGTGCATGCACTGCTGGCGACATTCTAAAGCTCCGTTTTGCCCTCTGTACTATATAGCTAGCTAGTTATGGCATGTCCTCACCTCTGTAACATTAGTTGTTGTCCTCCGTGTGTCCATACATCTGTATCGGTGGTTGTAGCTGTGTGTCCTTAGCTCCTACTCATGCGTGCAGGATAGCATCCATACGCTTTAACTAGTTTAACTAAAGTAGGCGATCCGTACGCGCTAACCAGGTTAGCTAAAGTAGGCGAAACGTGAACATGTTAGGGTTAGCTAAAGTAACGTTAGGCGATAAAGCTGTGCTTAAAAATGTTGTGTTGTACCACCTGCGCATGCGTCCTACTAAACGAAGCTCCACCTGCGCATGCGTCCCACCAAACCTCCCTCACAGTTTGTCTGTGAGTGAGTGAGTGAGTGAGTGAGTGACTACAATTTGCCACGCATAGCCCATGGCACGCAGGAAAAACCTCGATCTATTTAATAATTTCCAATCATTTCCCAAACATATTGGAAATGAATGAGTAAAGCAAACACAATCACAAACATGTGGTAACAAGCTTCTCCAAAAATATCAGCCAGGTGCTTCCATTTCAGACTTGGAACAATTAGAGGGCTTTTTATAAACTGTGCATAACATGTCAGTTTGCAATGTCTAGAACCATGATGCAGTTCACCTTGCCGTAATTTTTCATATTTTCTTATTTTCTCAATGAGCAGAATCTCGTCTGTGAGCAAGCTCAGTAGCTTGGAAATCCATCCCATCGCTGGGAAATCCAAGTTGGAAACAATCGAGGAAGATGTGCTTGCACAGGCTGCAGAACAGGTAGCAGCCCACCCCTTTTCACTCTGTAGCCAACCAGCAAAGCTACGCGACCATTCACACCACAGAATAGCACCAACACCCCCCACTCACCTACTGTAGGAGGAAGGAAGGTGTCAGATCAGCCAGAGGGGGCAGCTTTGTGCAGGATTCTCTGCCTGCTAAAACCTACCCCTGGTAATGCATAGACCAGTTATGGGTCACGATCCTCACTACAGGCCACAGAAGTCACAGGTAAACCCAGGACTCAATTCTGGGCCACGGTACACAAGATGAATGAGAACCTGCTGGATTAGACACTTTTTTAAAGTTTTTTTTTTTTAATTAAACATTTTTATTTGAGAAAAAAGGTGCATAACAGACAGCAAGAATGTAAAACACACAAAATACTCTATGTACCCCATCCTTTCCTTATACCTGTACATGTACACGCAGACACCAACAAGCACAGACACACACACAGGTCCATGCGCAAGCAGGTCATGCATAACAAACACATGCACATCCACTCACCAACAAACATACACATAAATAAACAAACAAACATACAAACAAACGAACAAACACACAAATAAAACGCAAACAGTCATTACTATTTCACTGGTTAGAACTTAATTAGGCAACAAGGAAAACATCAGAATCAGAGAATCAGAGAGAGAACATCTGAGGAACACTTTCAGCTTAAACATGAAAGAGGAAAAATCAAAAAAAGCCAAGCAAATTAAATCAAACTTTCCCAGGGTTCTGTGCGGCAGCAAATTACTTTTTGCTTTCTCTCGCGCCCTCTCTCTCTCTGTCTCTCTCTCTCGCTCGCTCTCTGAGCTCAACAAACTCAACAGGAACGTTCAAATTAATTAACAGTGACTTAAAAGAGAAAGTCTTTGAACATGTGCCGTGAGTCTTTGACTATGTGCTGCGAGTAGGGGGGAGACTGACTATGCGCTGTGTAAGGGGGGGGGGGGGGGTGTGTGTGAGGAATATGAATATTTGGCCCCCTCTAATCACATTACTGCAGCTCATTTCTGATGGCAGGCTGCCATTTGGAGCCCAGCCGAGAACACTGTACACACACTGTACCATAGTCACTGCCAGGCTAGCAACCAGCAAGCGCAAGAACAACCTTTTACTAAATTACAGCTCTCATTCCAAACTGGCACACTGTACCACAGTCACTGCCAGGCTAGCAACCAGCAAGCGCAAGAATAACCTTTTACTAAACTACAGCTCTAGTTACAAACTGACACATTTCATCCAAGTGAAAGACCTGTTCAATATGCACTGTTTATATAGAATAATTACAGAGCACAGGGAATGTATGTGATTTTGCATTTATCTGACGTGGTTTAATTGGAGTAATTCCCCAATTGCGCTGATGCAAAAGAAATAGAGGCCTATTTATTTGGTTTGAAATACAGCAGAATATTAGAGGAGATGCGACACTCTGAAAAAAGATCAACTTTATTAGGCTAAAAGCGGCCCTCTCAGTGACCTTCTCAGTGACCTTCACCAGACTAAAGCAGACAGAAGAGGGGCAAGAATATGAAGAACATGGGACAACAGACCAGACAGGTCTGGTTGGACAACATCCCCAAGGAACCAGGGGGCGAACAAGTAGTGTAGTATCCTGGTTAGGGACCTGGGCATGTAAATAAAGAGTTATGGGTCTGAATCCCCAACAGGGATGCAGTTGCTATGCCCTTCAGGAAGATGCTTAAGCTGCAACTGATTTAATAAATATTCAGCTGTATGAATATTAGGCTATATGTGTAAAAAAATGTAATCTGTCAAAGTTGCTCTGAATAAAAGCATATATCTCTTGAAATTTAACAAAACAAAACGGAATTGCTATTCAAAACCCTGCTCAATGTCTCACACAAATTTCACACTACAATCAATGTCTTCAAAGGAACAGAAACAAGGTGTGAATAAGTGCTGACATTGAACTGAGCCTTTTTGACATCCAGGTGGTTGTGGAAACAAATTAATTAGCCCCAGTATTGCTTTTATGCATAAATCAATCAGACCAAATCATGTAAGTCAAGTGAAATATAGTTATTTGATCACAGACCTCTGAGTCTGACTTTTCTTTGACATAACTTTATGATGCTCAGCCCTTACCCATCTGACACCTGTCCCTAAGTTGAATATGATGTTTTCTGGCATTGGATACATTAGAATGCAAGCACCTGGTTGGTGCAGGACCCAGGCTCAAATGTGAGGGTGTTACCACACACCCAAGCACAGAATCCTAGCCAGGGACACGCAATCATTTTCAGCACCACCGCAGACTGAACTTAGTGAAGCGTACAACTATAAAAGGAAAATTAAAAAACAGAATGATTTCTAATTTAGAGATGTGCTAGGAAACATAAATACCTCCTTTTCCCTTTTGATTCACACTATTTTTCACTCAAAAAGGGAGAGCCTGCTTGTTTTCAAGTGGTAGGGGCTGTGTTGAATTGTGGAAATGGGAATTGTTTGTACTTAAAAAGTGAACAATAAAAAAAGGCAAAACATTGTATTGGTTACCAGAGCATACTCTCTGTCATGGAAGACAATCCACTGCCATCGTGGAATGTGATGTAACTAAAGGACACTCAAAGTGCGAGTTTAGCAGCAGATATGAACATGCATCACTGAATGGTGAACCCAAGTGAAAGTTAAGACTTTCAAATTTGACTAATCCATCATCATGCCAACATTCAGCAGAAAAGCAGTGAATGGCCTTAGTGAATTCCCTGTGATTACTGAAAGTTAAATCATACAAGATTTTTCCAGACCAACATGGTCCTTGTGAAGCAAAACTGGCTCAGATGAACAGTGGGACACAGTCTCTCTGTGTGTTAAGTGTCCCTGTTACTCCTACAGGCACCTGCTCTTGGAAAACTAGCCCACTAAGATTATTGCTCAAGTTATTTATACTTCTTTCATCTAATTAATCATAGACTCACTTCTCTTTCCTGTACTACACCTGTCTATGTTATTATACTATTTTAGTTATAATATAGTATACTCCTACACCTAGTGCTTGGACATTCAGCTCAGAATTGCAAACACATGCATCTTGTCCCAGTCCTCTGAAATCACTATTTTCAAAGTTCTATCACTTCAGTGAAATTTAACATTAATGAGTGTGAATCATTCTCTTCAGAGACTGGGGTTGCTTTGTCATATCATCATCGAGTACTATTGTAATTTTTGTTGTAATTATATATGAGCTGCTATTCCTTCTCCAAACAACGGCATTCCAGGGGCTCCAACAAAATAATTATCTTCATACCATTGCTCAGAGCCAGGCAGGACAGTGTGTGATTAAGTAACTTCAGAAACATGATGTCCCCAGACGATAGCCTGACAGTTTTTGAACCAGCTTGAAGTTGTTTTTGAAAGATCATACAACCTCTGATGGAAAACAGCCAGATGTGGGGCTTTAAATATACCAGTACCACACTGAAGGCTCTTTAAAACACTTTCATACACCTGAGCTGAGCTGACATTAAAAAAGTACACTGAAAATTTAAAGGGTCAATGTGATGAAAAAAATTGTAACATAAATAGTCAAATTTCATGCGAAGCTGTGGGCTACGCATTGATTAGTAATAGCAAAATATTCAATTAAACTGTCAAACACTAAGCTGAAAATTACGTAGGTCAAACGTTTTGCTCTTAATGAACAACTGTAGGCCAACAATATGTTTCTGTGGTAAAAGGTAAAAAGACGAAATAGGAACAGATATTGATTGAAATCCAATTCCTTAACATTTTTTTGAATAGTCATGTTAACTACTAAACATTTTTATTTTGAAGAGGGACAATTTCTGAGAACGTTTCGGGATGAGCTACTAAAGCCATTTTCAAATAGGCTACTACCCTACATTGTCATCAAATCCGCTTGGAGTAGGAACTCAATGAGAAATTTAAGGTAGTTCAAGAAATGCAAGTATCAAACATCAATCACTCCGCTGGCGTGCAATCCTCAAAGTCGTTGTTAAAGCACTACAGATGTAAATGAAACAAAATGCTCATTTTCAAACGTATGAATATCTACTGCAGTGGCACGCTGGCGGCAGCATAATTACTATAAACATTTTAATACAAAAATCCTCAACACATGCTTAATGTATGTAACTAAAAACCAATCATTGTCGGAACTAGATCCTAATGCGTTACACCCTGTATAAGCTAAATACACAGAGGCGGTTTGATAGCCTACACTTACTACAACATTATACTCGCGTGCTACACAATGCAGCACCGTGATTCATGTACCGTAGATTTAGCATAAAACAAGATTATATACAGCTATATTCCGGCAGAAAGGTTTAGCTTCATACAACGCGAAGCATCCACGCAATCTTAACGCAGTGTAAGAAAGTTCTAGTGGGCACGTTTTAATACACTCATGTAGGGACACTTGGGGATGTCTGAGAAATCTATTCTGAAGCACACAGCGGTAAGGAAAGATGACTGCACATACCTTTCTTAAATTCCTCTAGCGTAGCATCCAACTTGGTGTCATTGAATACAAAATGCATCGGATGACTGTAGAACCTAGTAATGGTTTTTAGAGACGTGCAGTCATCCGGATCCACAAATGCCAAGTCTTTGACAAACAACAGATCCACAATGTTAGATCGATCCCCTTCAAAGACGGGTATGCGTGTGTACCCGCTCTCCATAATTTCCGACATGGTACCAAAGTCCAGAATAGCATCTTTGGCAATCATGAAACAGTCTCTCAGCGGCGTCATCACAGCCTCCACGGTCTTAGTCCTGAGCTCGAGCGCACCCTGAATGATGTTCAGCTCCTCTTTCACTAAATCATTATAAGGATCCGTCACCCTCAGCATCTCTAGGAGCTTTTCTCGATTGTACACCGTTCCGATCTCCTGCCCCAAGACATGATCTAACAGTTTGCTCACTGGATAGGAAGCTGGGAATGTCATCAGCATGAAAAACTTGGTCAGGAATATGGTGTTAGCTCCAACTGCAAGACCGTGCCGTGAACATATAGCCTGCGGCACGATCTCACCGAATATCACTATTCCAATAGTTGACACCACGACCGCAATCAACCCAGAACCTGCAATATCATCCAACAAAATGGTCAAGGTAGTGTTGACTAGTACGTTCCCCAAAAGTAGCGAGCAGAGCAGGTAATTACCCTGACTTCGCACGGGCTCGATCTTCTTGGCGTAATTCTTCTCCTTTTCTGTGCCGCAGTTTTGAACAATCCGAAGCTCCATCGGATCCAGCGCCATCAGCCCCAGGTTCAGTCCGCTGAACATGCCGGACAAGCAGAGCAGCATCGCGATAGAGATTACCTGCAGCCAGAAGGGAAGCAAGAACTTCCTCTCCTCCACAACTATGACTTTGGTGTCCTGGCCATCGTGGTAGACCCAGGTGTTTTCCGTCCAAGGATCGTGTAGGCCAGCCAGAGCACGCGTTGAGGTTGTAACACAGAGATAGTACGCTTTACTCCTTTCGGTCTTTCTCAGGGGTTTGACTTCCATTTCAACAACCCCAGACGTCTTTCTGTTGACGACAATGTTTGGCAGAATAACTATGTCTGAGGTTCTAATGCCACAGGGATGAATATTAGTGATGTGCTCTTTGCTCTCGTTGTCCCCGAAAGAACTGTCAATGTTGCCAAACAGTCTTGTGCGCTCGTGCTCCGTGAATGCAATTCTGGACCATGTCTCGTTGTTAATGTTTTGCCCATATACCCTCAACTTGACACGAGACTTCTCGCTGATCCGCAGGGTACCTCTGTCCATAAAGGAAACGTCGTCTGTATCTTCCAGTCTAAGACCGATAATGACCGTCTGTTCTGCGCTTTCCCTGGCACCTGTCAAGCTTATCAAACAGCCACTGACAGTTAAGAACACCAATACGAGGGCTCGAACCCGGCTAAGTGCCGCCATCTTTGGAGTGGGCACTGCAGCTGACCATTCTATCATGTTAATAATGGGCAACCTCTTTGCATGAAAAGGCAATTAAAAGTCAGTCAGTCGTAGTCCACCTTCCTCTTTGATATAGACATCCTTGGTTCGAGCATTAGACTTGTTTTGCGACCACTACGCTCCTGTAACTCCAGACTGCTTACACACTACCGCATGCCCTGTATTAACTCGTGTTTCTTCTGATATTACAAGATGAGCGTCCTTATCACCCAATCCAGTGATGCAGCGGGATGAAGGCGGGTATTCTTAACTACCAGAGCGAATAACAATCAAACACAAATATATAAGTAAGACTTCATGTACTCGTGACTTGTTTAATGGCTTTTCTGGCAGCCAATACGAGATTGAGACAGGAGGATCTTGCAGTGGGAGGGGAGTTCGGAAACCACTGATTTAGCGCTATTCTTTAAACATCTGCCAATGGCACGGATGCGTCAGATGCCTCGGTTGCAGGTGCGTTGTGAATTCGGCAGGAAAACTGCATGACACGCTCATAAATGAGATTTGCTACATTGGTCTAAATGTTATGCGCTTATAGGCTATTAAGTCCGCATTTTGATTTAAAGAAAATACAACTCTTGTATGGCCCTTGTCATATCTATTTTTACAGACTTTTCTAGCGACATGCCGATATATTTTAGTATCTATCAGTTGTTACTTTAGTGGAATTCTGCGTAGCAATAAAATAATTCTTAGTATCTAGGCGGCGGGGATTGCATGCATTGTGACAAGCTCGCAAGGTAAATAATGATACATCTGCTCAACTGTGCAGCGGACACTGGCGAAACTAAACCATGCTTACAAGGGACATGTCTTGGTAGATTGTTGTCAGTGAAACAATAATGTAAATGTAACGTAGGCCTACTTAAATATATTTTGCTATATTGATCGATGAGAACTGCAGTACGCATTGCGCTTTCGCCAAATCTACGCGCTGCGCGATTTAATTATTTCACTGCCAGTTGCAACGGACAACACGGATGCGTAATTCGTGGAGCTATACTGGTAATTGATTTCGCTTGTTACTGTATTTCTTAGCAGGCAAGCGCAGTCCTTTTGCATTTCCACCATTCGGCACGCTACACAATACGAATATTGATTTACATGCATAATTATAATTGCCATGACAAGCGGTATCGATGTGTCATTGGGTTGTAGCCTATATACATGCTCTGCTGACCATGTTAAGCTGTATGTCTAAACGTGTTTATTAGAATAATATCTTTAATTATGTCTTATTGTCATTGCCACTAAACCGTGTATATGAAATACATATTTGCAGGAATATGTGTTATACTTTATTGTTGAATTATAAATTACAACAGCTCGCACGGGTAAGTGGGACAACGCTTTTATGGAAACGGCTCGGTGTTTTTAAATTCCAGTATGGAATTAAAAGCCTTTCTCTGGGATTCTGTGCGTTATGCCGCCCTCTGGTGTTGAAAAGTAGCACGCCACATTTTTATTTAATGTAAAAACACGACTACATCTGTACTGCATCTCCATTTTCCAGACAAAACCATGGGTTTGACAGGGAGCACACGTTATGTAAAGTTGGATATGAAATGCATCAGCGATTTAGATTTTGCTCTTTGAGGAGAACCTGGCCTTTAAACACCATTTAAAAATAATAACCATTTAAAAGCAATACATCTTTAAAAAGTTCTCATACATGGTGAGGTTAATCCTACTCTCTTGGATTAAATAAAACACTTTCTGAACTAGTAAATATTTAGGATTGAGAGCAAAACAGTTTTCAAATCATTGATAGCATTTTCCTGCATTGGTTTCTTTAATTTAATATACAAATAAAATGTAGTTAAAATAAATCTCATTAATGATTTCCACATTTGGTATTTAGCCCAGTTTATCTGATCCGAGTGCCTTTTGCAAAAGTCGTGTCTAAGATTATTTTTAAGTTAAGCTAATCTTTTTGTGTTGTTGTAGGTAGAAATTGAAAAAAAAAGATTATACTTCGATTTGTTCTTCAATAAATGCGCATATATTAACTTAATTCTACTATGGCTAAGGTTTAAAAAAAAAAAAAAAAAAAAACACAGGTGGCCAAATAGCCTACTTTTGGCCTGTACTGTATGTAGTAATCCATTCATTTCGTGATATTAGCTCTCAGAATGGCAGAGCAGCCATTAGCTCCATTGCGCCATCTTGTGGCATAAACTAGAATGGCAGTTTTCATTTGTTCAGAAGAGTTTAATGGTTTAAAAGAGAAAGAAAAGTGGTAACGTGCACCGGGAAATTATTGAAACATAAATAGCAAATACGCAGCCAGTCTTTGTATACCTTGAAACATTTTGGGAAAAGTTCAGAACAAATTAACTTTGATGCACAACACTGCCAGGTACGTTCTGTTTACAGCTCTGTGGAGCAACGGCAGTGTGTTGCCTGTAAGAAGAAGCAGGAACCGTTTCAAGGCTGACGTTTGTTAAAAACACCAGCGTCAGCAATGAAATGAAAAGAAGCAAAAACGTGAGATTCACAGGCCGCTGTATAATGAGCATGACTTTCATCCACATCGTGCTTTGTTCCCTGTGTATGGGATGTCCAGATGTTGAATGTTCAGAATCATAGATCATATTTGTAAAACTAAAAGAGCGACAGCTTTTCAGTTCACATCTCTTAGCAGGCCAGCTTTTGGTTCACATCTCTTAGCAGGCCAGCTTTTGGTTCACATCTCTTAGCTGGTCAGCTTTTGGTTCACATCTCTTAGCTGGTCAGCTTTTGGTTCACATCTCTTAGCTGGTCACCTTTTGGTTCACATCTCTTAGCTGGCCAGCTTTTCAGATGTTTTCTTTCTGCCTTCTGTGCTTGGTCAAACACTCCCAAACAGACCCAGCCTGCCTAACAGTGCCTAACACTGCATAACACTGCCTAACAGTGCCTAACAGTGATGCAGACACTGTATTGAGCTCCACTTCCTTCCTTTTATACATTGTTTGCGATGCTGAAAACATAGGCCTGAGAATAAACTTAATTTGTTCTTTTGCTCCATACATAAAATGCAACGCACAGTGCTTCACACTTGAGGGCAAGAATAAAAGTAAAATAAAACTAACAACCAGGATATAAGATTACACAATAAGTACATCAGTAAATAAGGAAATTAAAACAAGGAAGAGAAAAAACTTTAAGAAATAAAACGAGAAATAGGCTAAAGCCAAATAAATTCAAATATAAGTAGCCTAAAGCCACAGTATAGCAGTATCGCCTAGCAATCAGTAAAGTGTACCTAGCATTCAAAAGGCATATCAGTGTGTTCACCAGATTTCCATTACCCCCGGGCAGAAGGCCACAGACTGCTTGGTGTGCTATTCCAGTCATGCCCATTGTTATACACAGACCCTTTCCTATCTTCAGTACGTTTCACTGAAAAGCTTGTGAATGGCGGAGAAATAAGCTTGAAGACACCAGGTTAAAATGTGGTGCTTTCAAGCCAAATGTTGCGAGTACGTGAACACATCACTCAAGGCATGAGAAAATGAGAAATTAAATGCTCAATTATGAATGACTGCTGAAACAAGCTAGAAAAACTGACAAGAGATTTCTCATAAAGTAAGTCTAACTTGTCAAATGCATAGCAGGTCAGTCCTGTATTATAATGGAAAAAATTAAGTCTCTTTTGAACGAGACCAAACACCTGTTGACACAAATAAAAAATGTATTCCTGTTTTCAACAATACAGATACAGCCTGCCCGGTACTTAAAACCCTATTTTCAGGCAAAGACTGCCATATACATAATCTAAATACTTCCCTGATACCAAATTCCTTTACAGGCTGTCCTCTAGTCCAGAACTACTTAAAATGATTTATAAAGCAGTAAAACCTTTCAGTGACAGTAGACGGAACACCTGTTTATGGCAGGGACCTTAGTGTGTCTTTCATCTGCAAAGTTTTCTTTGATGTCTGTGGAAAGAGGAGCGAGAAGAAGAAAAAAAAACGCACATGAGCTGATTAGGCTAAAGAGCGCAGGCAGCATGGATGCTGTTAAATATCGCAAGGACCCTGAACCACTGACTTAAAGCCCAGCGATAGCATCCTCCTCTCCTGAGCTGTGTTCTGAGGGGCACCCAGCAGTGCTGCGGGTGGCTGGATGCGTGTCATTCTTCCCTCCTCTGCGGCTGGGGGAGGGCGGGGCCGGGAGGCCTTGTGATTCGATAAGGTGGAATTCCTCAGGGTGCGGGATGGCCCTTATCTTCCGCTCAAGGCCTCCTGCTACCCCCCCCCCCCCCCCCCGCTCCTCCTCCGCACGACCAAAAATACGCCGTCCTTGTAGCCGTAAGGACCCCGCAATCTTCTCTGGACCTGCAAACCTGAAGACCATCCTGGACATGACCTCCCAATACTGCTGCTCGGCTGAGGACTGGATTCAGTAAGATGACTCACACGCATTTTTAAACAATGGCCATTTCATAAGCTTGCACTCTTCTTCCTGGCCAGATGACCACTTCTGATTCACTTGGCCCCTGCTATTAACCTGCTAGCTTACCCATATAGGAAGCTTACCTAGCTACATTTACATGCAAACTCAGATTGGGTAATGTAACATTGTATAATACTGCTAACTATTTGACTGACAAAAGTATATAGCAGAAAATAAATCACATCAGTTCCATGTGGTGCCTGAGTTTTGCACCTGCATGAAAACTTACAGGGTAATAAACTATGATGGGAGAAAAAATAACTGCCCATTTTTTTGCCCATTCCTCCTGACAGAACTGGTGTAACTCAGGCAAGCTTGTGGGCCTCCTTGCACACAAACACAAACACACTTTTTCAGTTCGGTCCACACATTTTCTATGGGATTCAGGTCAGGGCTTTGTGGTGGCCACTCAAATACTTTCACTTTGTTGTCTTTAAGCCATTTTGCTCCAACTTTGGAGGTATCCTTAGGCTCATTGTCCTGCTGGAAGACCCACTTGCAACCAAGTTTTAACTTTCTAGCTGATGTTTTGAAGTGTTGCTTCAGTATTTCTAGATAATCCTCCTTCCTCATGATGCCATCTATTTTCTGAAGTCCACACCCCCACAACATGATGCTGGCTCCCCATGCTTCACAGTTTGGTTTGTTATGGTTCCCTGCCCTTGTGCCCTAGTGGCTGCTTGTGGTGTTGCAATATTCTTTTTGATTGTCTTCCTAATAGGAAATTGGTGTCACCTGGAAGGGGTCCTACTTAAGGGGCCCTCTGGCTGATGCTCTCTCTCTCTCTCTCCATTCAGAGGACAATCTGCAGTCTGGCTACACTGCGCATTTATTTTCTTTTGTAGCGTTCTTTAATTAAAAATATTTTTGAATTACGACTATTTTGTGTGATCTTGTTTATGTTGCGACTGGCCAGGGGCTGATCGTAACATGTTTGTTGTTATGTCTTGGGGTTCAGTTGAACCTTTTGGACCAAAGTTCATTCAACCCCGGGAGTTAATTTGTGCCTCCTTCCTGAACGATGCACTGTTTGTGTGGTCCCAAGATTTTTATATTTGCATACTTTTGTTTGTACAGATGCTTGTGGTACCTTCAGTTGTTTGGAAATTGCTCCTAAGGAAAAACCAGACTTGTGGAGGTCCACAATTTTGTTCTGAGGTCTTGGCTGAGTTGCTTGGATTTTCCCATGGTATCAAGGGCAAAAAGGCAGTGGCTCTAAAGGTAGGCCCTTAAATACAGCCACAGGTGCCAATTAACTCCCAATTAACTCCTAATTATCACAAATGGCCAATCAGAAGCTTTTAAAAAGTCATTACATACATTTCTGGAATCTTCCAGACTGTTTAAAGAGACAGTCAACTTGGTGTATGTAAACCTTTGCCCCACTGGAATCCTGATATAGTGAATTAAAGCTGAAATAAATCTGTCTCCAATTGCTTGTTTTAAAATGACCTCTGATGTGAACAAAGTAGATGCGCTAATAGACTTGCCAAAAGAAATGTATGGTAACATGAAATGTGCAGAGTTGTGAAAAACTGACTTTGAATATCTTCAGCCTAGGTGTGTGTCAACTTTTGGCCTCAACAGTAAATACGGAGGAAATTGTGCAGCCATTTTTGTATAAAATGTTGACATTTAAAAAAAATTGGAATGTTTTTTTTTTCTCCTTTTAATCTCTTATCATGTGGCACATGTAAATTGGCACAGAAACATGCATACGCTTAATGAGCATGAAGTAGAAACCTCAGCACAATAATCCCAAGGCTGTGTGTAAGGCCAGGCAGCTGCTTGTCCTTCATGCGGTTACTGATATTGAGTGGAGGCTTCTGACACACATCTACAGCACATTCATACCTAAAACGACCCCAAAGGCCATTCCCTGAAAAAAATACCTGTTTACCTTAAAGGGACAGTTTACCTTCTGGAGGTGAAATGTATTTCATGGGTGTTGTCAATATACCTTTAAAACTATATTTGTAAATATATACACAGACCACTTGAGAACATTTGCTTCCTTTGTGTTCAATGCCATTATTAATCCTGAATGATACCATACATATAGCCTTGTATTCCTCACAATCTTAGGAAGTCTGAAGCAGTTGTTGACATCACTGACACCCTGACAACCCAAACATACCCTTTACCATCTTGATGTCTGAGGCGAGACGATTAAGAACAGAATTCCGTGTTTATTCCAGCACTATTGTCTGATCACTGAATGAAAGTTCAGTTTTTTAAGCATATTTACTTAAAACATTATTTGATATTACATTACAATATTACATTGTGATATTACATTACTAATACATGCCAGCTAGTTCAGGTGGGAGAAATTCCAGATTAGCAGTTTAAAAATGATCTACTCTCCATACGTGGGTCATCCAAACACAACTGAATGCGTGCTGATGACAATATCTAGAGCTTGCAGATGTGACACGCAGTAGGAAATGTAGTCCTCACTAAGCAACCGATAACACTGTTAAGACGATCAGATCTTTGTTTTTAAACTTTATTTTCTCCCCACTGAAATATGCAGTAAAAACGCTACATGCAAAATGAAAACATGCCAACTAGGCAAGAATGGAACCCATCACATTAACTTGTAACATGAGAAATATTGGGAAGAGGGCAGCATCTTACACCCAAAAGCTTTACAGAAAAATGAAATAACCTTTCCATGCACCCCTTCGACATTCACCACAACTCTACAGATCTTCAGAGGGAGATGCAGTCACAGGAATTGTAAACAAACTCAAATAAAAAAAAAATGTTATTCAATGTTGCCATGAATGATATCCAGAAAAAAAAAAACACAAAGGCAAAACCAAAACAGGTTCAACCTGACATGAGCCACAGACAAGACAAGCGTAAATGACAATGGTACAGATTTTAAAGAAGGCTAGTATTTCAGTGCATCGTTAGTTAGTGTGCATTATTACTTAAGTTTACAGTCTACAGTGTATCAGCTAAAACTGAACTATACCATTAGGTCCACAGCTATGGACTCATAGTTGGCTGGTGACACATCCTAGGAATGCACATTTGTCTCCAAGAAACACCTGTTCATGTGGGTACGTCTGTGATCAGTTAAGCAGGTCATAAGTTACAGATTCCTCAAGTTTCTAAAATGTGTTGTAAACATCATGTAAAAAGTGAGTAAAAAATACTGTGCATTTTTCATTGCTGTTATACAGTATAACCCTAACTTCTGTGCACCCTTCCAGGACAGTATGTCTGAGTATATATTTATATCATTACAGAGAGAAATCCACAAATTTCATATCTCGCAAATGATCCTGTAATTCAAGGCCAAATACCCTACAGACCCTGACTCTCAAAAGCAGACAAATATATTGTACAGTTACACTAATATTAATAGTGTTAGTGCAATATCTGGGAATGGATCCCATAATTCCTCATTTTAAGGCACCCCTCGTGTCATTTTACTTCAGGACATGTTTAAGCTGGTCTTGCAGGTTTTTGGAATGCTCGACACTGAAAATGAAAGAAAGGACAGGAAAGGGTTAAGGTCACTGCGACACCAAACTTCAGCTTAAAATCAGAATCAAGCCCCAGGAAGCAAAAGCTGTTTTTGCACTTACTTCTTCTGTATGGCTTCTTGCCTAGTTGACACAAAAGGAAAAACAGAATGCAGTAGTGTTAATTATGAAGAAATGTTATTCACAACTTCATTCAAGCTATATCCATTCCTACCCACAAAATGGTGATATGTGTGACCTCTTAACAATACTTAACAAAACAATACTGAGGATTTACTGATGTTGCAGTTGAGTGCTTATAAATTTAACAACACAGGGAAATACTTACTGGTATTGCAAGTGGGTGGTTATAATTGACATTTTTCTGAGGCTCTGGAAAAGTAGAAAGTAGCTGATCATTTTGAACTTAGGTTATTTGTTATTGAATCATTTGGTACATTTAAACATTATTGTTAAAGCAACAACAACAACAATACAACTGTTATGCATTGCATTTCAACAGAACAACTTATGCATCATTTTTAATAAATACAATTCCTAGATATTCATTATATACAAGTCAGACTAGAACGCACTGGGTCAGTAAATAATATAATTGCACGTTCATGTTAGATTCCCTGAACAACGTAGACTAAATGGTTTTTTAACAGGCGAAGAAAGGTCGCCGAGGCCGTGGGCTTTGCTTACATCTTCTGAATGCAGTATGGCATCTTCCTGTATCACCATGTTCCGAGCTGCGTGCCCGAGGAGCTGGGAAGGCAAGGGGAACGGTTTGTAGCAACAGAACAGCTACAGAAGTGGCTAACGCCTGCACCTGAAACTACTACCTAACAAGCAACAACTTTAGCAGTTAGGCTACCTCTGTGTATCGCAGTTAGCGTTGGCGAACTCGATTAGCTACTACACAAATGAACAATTCGTGTGATCAACAGACATTTCTGGTCTTACATTTAACAGATTAATAATACACGTCTTAGCTTGCAAACGTTAGCATAACACAATTTAACTACGAGTTAAGCACTTCCGTTACAACGTAAACAGAGCCCTCCAAGCTGGTAGGAGATGCTGCTACCCAGTCCACGAGCGATACTGTTTATAAAAAAGTTGCTAACAGCCGTTATTTCTTAATTTGTACCTCTTGGCTGCGTGATCCTTTCAGCACTTGGCGAGTGAGCGCAATCACATCTCCACTACAACAGCTCACTTTATCGGACAATAATCCTTTAACAGACTGCCCGAAACGCGGCTGCGGTTCCGCGGAAGCCATGATGAGTTCAACTACGGAATAGCAAGTGGGACATAAATTGAATTTCGGAATTTCGGTAAAATCAATTTAAATGCATCGCAAGCTACATTTACTTTATTAAGAAAAGATTAGCATAAATTTTGCGTTTAGTTATAGCCTGAATAGTCTGAATTGGTCATGTTTAACTCACTTCAGTTAATAGATAAATACATATATGAATTCAGAGGGCATGCGGTGGGTAGCACTATCGCCTCACAGCAAGAAGGCCGTGGGTTCGAATCTCAGCTTGGGGCTTTTCTGTGTGTAGTTTGCATGTTCTCCCCGTGTATGTGTGATTTTCCTCTGGCTACTCTGGTTTCCTACCACAGTCCAAAGAAATGCAGGTAGGCTAATTGGAGACTCTAAAATTGCCCATAGGTATGAGTGTGTGAGTAAATGGTGTGAGTGTCCTACAATAGATTGGCGGCCTGTCGAGGATGTATTCCTGCCTCTCGCCCAATGCACACTGGGATAATCTCCAGCACCCCCTGTGACCTTGCTCATATAAGCGGGTATAGGTAATGGATGGATGGATATATGAATTCAAACCATTTTGAATTCATATATCCCATTTGATCCAATCCACCTGACACACCTGATGACAGTCTTTCTACCAGCTCAAGCTTATTAAACACAAGTTTAGTATTGCGTGTCACTTGTGTGGTATTATTACAATTCACTTCAGGAATCACAGTACAGCCCAAAAGTATTAGGTCTGTAGGTAGAGAAGAATACAATTAATATATGCACATTTATTGAATAACAAACCAAAATATTTTTTTTTTCAATTTTTACCTAAAATAACACAATAAGATGAATTTTACTTAAAAATCATCTTAGAAATGACTTTCCTCAAAATAGCCTCTTTTGGCTTTACTTACAATTAAATGAACTATTGGAAGTCTATCCAATCATTTTGCAAAGTGGGAGGTGATGGGGGGTGGGAGGGAGATGGAGGAATAATTAAACTGAGTGAATTCTTACTTGCCATCATTAACACCGAAACAAAACGACTGGTAAAAGGCAGAGACACATCCTTTCAGAACAGCAGATATAGTTGCCATTTTCACTGTAGTCAGGGGAACTGGTTTGTCTCTAGCTGCACTGAGTTCTTCCTGTGGTTGTGGTGCAATGATACAATGGTTTATTTTGCTAGATGCCATAAGATTTGTCTTCTGCCTCTTGATATTCCTGGTCGTCTCTTGCTAACATTACTGCCCACCAGCTGGACCCTTCTGAGTGTGTACTGAACACTGCACTGGAAATTTTAAGCCTCTTTGCAATTTTTCACGGGGGAATAACCACCACAACATGTTTACTGGGCCCTGCACATCTAAGCCTAATATCTTCTTCTATGCCAAATTCCTTGCAGCTTTAGTGCCTATTTTACATACACTACAGGCCAATAGTATTAGGCGACCTTTGGTTTAAAAAAAAACAAAGGTAGATACGATTTGTCAATTGAACTACTCCTCCCTCCCACCCCATTTGCAAAATTATTGGACAGACTTCCAACAATTTATTTCATTGTAATTAAAGCCAAAGGAGGCTATTCTGAGGAAAGTCATGTCTAAGAGAATTTTAAATAAAACGCATCTTTTTGTGTTATTGTAAGTAGAAATAAAAAAAAGTTTATAGCCTACTTTGGTTATTTATCTAATTAATGTGCATATATTAACTTAATTCTTCTCTACCTCTACCTTTTTTTAAAAACACACACAGATGGCCACACACTTTTGGCCTGTACTGTAAGTTTTTACACATGGAAAATGTTCACATTTTTTTTACAATCACTACCTGCACTACGTTTGAGTTTTATAATTTAACCGCTGCACACTGACCATATCCCAGGCTCTTAGGGGAGTTCATGTGCCCCACAGCTCCATAAAATATTGGTATCTTGAATTATTGCAGAAATATGTGTTGTTATCCATCATGGAAGAATATAACTAAAGCACTATGACTAATTTCTACAGTATTTCTGTATTACATTTTTTTCTAAATGAAATTCTTTATTTACATTGACATCAGCTATTTAAGATATCTCAGGACAAAATATTTCGGGTCAAGGCAATGGCATTGAAGGACGCATATAAAAGCCTTGCATCTCCGTGCGTGTGGGATGAACTGCACAGAGCCCCTTGGTCGTCATAACAGATGAATGACAGTTACCGCTGCCGGTTGCCTTAAGATTGCTAAAGCTGCTGGCGATGGAGTGGATTTTTTGTTCGTTTGTACTTTTCGTGGTCGCGCTCACCGCGCTGCTAATAAAAGTGCGAATCCAGAAGGCTCTGAAGGATACGCGACCCCCAAGCCTTCCCTCGTTCCCCATCATCGGGAGTATTCTCAGTTTGAGAAGCGAGCACCCGCCGCACGTGCTGTTTCAGGAGCTGCAGAAGAAGTACGGTGAAACCTATTCGCTAAGGATGGGCTCCCACGACGTGATCATCGTCAACAGCCACCAGCATGCGAAGGAAGTGCTCCTGAAAAGAGGCAAAACCTTTGCAGGGAGACCGAGAACCGTGAGTTGAACTATTTGTTTATTTAATTAGTCACGTTTTCTAACAGTCTAAAATGTGATGTGTTGTGCCAGGGCATGCAATTAAGAAATGATATATGATTAAATAAAATAATCTTATATGTTCCAACTTGTCTCGGGGTGGCAGGTGTATTTTTAACCCTTTGAAGAGTAGGTTTAAAGATAAAATAATTCTAAGTCAGTGTCTAGAACTTCATTGCTTTCAGTGATCAGTATTGATTATTAGACTGGCTAGAAAGCTCATTTAAGAACATTCTAACCACATATTTGTGATCTTACACCTGAAAGGGTTAAATGGGGGATTGTAAACGGGAACGAAAAGTAACACAACTTTTGCTGTGAGTTCTGGATATTAATGGCATTATAACATAACACATTGTCATCTACTCTTTTGAAGGTCACGACAGACATTCTGACGAGGGATGGGAAGGATATTGCATTCGCAGATTACAGTGCCACATGGAGGTTCCACAGAAAAATGGTGCATGGAGCTCTGTGTATGTTCGGAGAGGGATCAGCATCCATCGAACAGATAAGTAAGTGCCCAGTTTCCCTAGTTTGCTTCACAACTTCCTCATTGTTGAATGGGAAGGTGTGTAACCAATTAGAAATGAATTTGCACTGCTAACCGAGAATTGTAAATGTTTTTTTTTAAGTGAAAGAGCAAGCCAACAGTTTAAAAACCAACTGAAAATAATCTTCTGTTGGTCTGAAGTGACAAGTGAACGTTCAGATGCAGGATGTCATTTATAATCAGCATAACTGACATCTATTCATGAGTTTGGTTGCAATTTGAATTACACAATAAAAGTCGACGGTTCCAATCGAATTTGTGACTATCAAAGATCATGGCCACTGTAAACCAATGAATATGTCAACATTTTTTGATAAAATTTAAATGACCAGAAGTTATTGACCCACAATGAATATTCTTCGCATATACTTTTGAGATAACGTGAAAACATGCTCTCTCTCCCTCCCTCCCTTGTTCATTTGCTCCCCTTACCCTCCCCGCCCCTCCCCTCCCCTCCCCTTGGGGGCTCAGTCTGCAGGGAGGCCAGCTCCATGTGTCAGGCCCTAGTGGAGCTGCAGAGTACTGCGGTCGACCTGGCTCCAGAGCTGACCCGCGCTGTCACCAACGTGATCTGCGCACTCTGCTTCAGCTCCTCCTACCAGCGCGGGGACTGCGAGTTTGAAGCCATGCTGCAGTACAGCCAGGGCATAGTGGACACCGTGGCCAAGGACAGCCTTGTGGACATCTTCCCCTGGCTGCAGGTACGACGAGCATTCCGACAGAAATAACTTCAGTTTGCTACCGGAAAGGCATCACATACTGTATCTATTAAATTTATTTATTAATATCCGCATCCAGGGTGACTTGCAAAGCATTTGAATAGTGGATAAGTAATTGGCAACAAAACGACTATCAATTATTTTCATATCAAAATTAAGTATATTCTCTGCCATGGACATTCTCCTACGTAGGTTGTAAAGATACACTTGGTGGGTTGTTTTTTGTGATAGGTTTTAATGAAGAAAGGTTGCTCTTGTGCATTTTTGCCAGTTATTCACACCACATAACAATAAGCCAGAAGACACTCTTTGTGAGTGACTTGCAGTGAAAGGGAATGTAAATGCTACGCTTGAGATATGTGAGCACATCTCAGTGTTTACTTCATCTTACCTTCTGTCTAGATATTCCCCAACAAAGATCTAAAAATCCTGAAGCAGTGTGTGACTGTTCGAGACAGCCTGCTGCAGAAAAAGTATGACGAGCACAAGGTAAGAATTGTAATCAATATTTTATCTGACAAAATTAAATATTTATAAAGGCGTATAGGTATTCTTCAAGGACCAGAGATTACATGCAGCTTTTTTTCTTTCAGAGGAGGAGTGTAACTGAAAATTGTATTTCTGCTAAAAAAACAATACAAAATATTGTGATTACAATATTTATAAATTTAACTCTCCTTGCTCAGTGTAAATAAAGTGTATTTAAATGTAATTAGTTATGACTTTAAAACGAACATTTTCTGGACATTCTGTAGTTCGTAAGAGGAGGACCAGGATGGCACTATAAGCATATTGCCACTGCAGTGCATTACATTTTTCAGCTTCTTGGGTTTAAACAATTTTCCATTTCATTTTCAGATTTGTTGTTTTTTGATTTGTTATTTTGTTTTCTGATTGTTTATTTTGTGCTATTATCTGTCATTTAGTTTTTTTATTTTTCATGTTCATATTTGCTGGTTAGATCTGCGCTTTTGCAGTGCCCGTGCCTTTAAGGTGGTGTTCCGCGCCTCTCTGTCCCCCCCTGCAGGCGGAGTACAGCGATGACACGCAGCGGGACCTGCTGGACGCGCTGATCAGAGCCAAGCGCAGCGCGGAGAACAACAACACCAGCGCGACGCCGAGCCTGGGCCTGACCGACGACCACCTGCTGATGACCGTGGGGGACATCTTCGGGGCCGGCGTGGAGACCACCACCACCGTGCTCAAATGGGCCGTCGCCCTGCTCATCCACCACCCCCAGGTCAGCTCCGGGTTCACACAGGCTCTCAGCCAGTCATGCCTAGACATGTACCGCACGGTTTAGTGAGTCAGGCTGGGGTTTCAGCAGTTCCCTTTCAATCTTTAACCAATGATGTATTTGTTTCTGAGAAGTAATCACTTTCATACATTGCATATTTATTTCATGACTTTGTTTTCGGTTGCCTCACAGAAGCAAGCAGCAGTGCTGGCCAACATTTCCCACACCATGAAAAACTTACCCCTATTTTGCCATTAGGATTTATGTCCTGCATTAATGTTTCAGCATTGGTTGGATAAAGTACTCAAATGATTCACCCAGAGGGTTTCAGCATTGGCTGGATAAAGTACTCATATGATTCACCCAAAGCGTTTCAGCATTGGCTTGGCAAAGTACTCAAATGATTCACCCAAAGGGTTTCATCATTGGCTGGATAAAGTACTCAAATGATTCACCCAAATGGTTTCAGCATTGACTGGATAAAGTACTCAAATGATTCACCCAAAGGGTTTCATCATTGGCTGGATAAAGTACTCAAATGATTCACCCAAAGGGTTTCAGCATTGGCTGGATAAAGTACTCAAATGATTCACCCAAAGGGTTTCAGCATTGACTACTGAGGAATAGAAAGAGTTGTTTCCGGCGTGTGGGGTTGTTTGGGACGTGCTGAGCTGAAGTGCTGGATTTGCTGATTTTACAGGTGCAGAAGAAGATTCAGGAAGAGCTGGACAGTAAAATCGGGATGAACAGACACCCAAAATTAAGTGACAGAGGCAACCTGCCGTATCTTGAGGCCACCATCAGGGAGGTGCTGAGAATCCGGCCGGTGTCGCCCCTCCTCATACCCCACGTGGCCCTCGCTGACTCCAGGTATTACTCCATGTGTTACTTACTACTGCTACTACTAAAATTACTACTGCTTCTACTACAATTACTACTGCTACTACTACAATTACTACTGCTTCTACTACAATTACTACTGCTACTACTACAATTACTACTGATTCTACTACAATTACTACTGCTACTACTACAATTACTACTGCTACTACTACAATTACTACTACTACTACAATTACTACTGCTACTACTACAATTACTACTGCTTCTACTACAATTACTACTGCTACTACTACAATTACTACTGCTTCTACTACAGTTACTACTGCTTCTACTACAGTTACTGCTGCTACTACTACAGTTACTGCTGCTACTACTAATGCTGCTACTACTACAATTACTACAGCTACTACTACAATTACTGCTACTACTGCTGCTACTGCTACTACTACATCTGCTATTGCTACTACTGCTGCTACTACTGCTACTGCTACTACTACTACTACTACTACGGCTACTACTGCTGTTACTGCTACTACTACAACTACTACTATTGCTGTTACTGCTGCTACTACTGCTACAATTATTGCTACTACTCAATTACTACTGCTGCTACTACTAATAATAATAATGTACTTATAAATGCTAATAATGAATGTTATATAGTCTTACAACTAACAATTGTTTATCTTTTAGCATTGGGGAGTACACAGTTGGAAAAGGGGCCAGAGTCATCATTAATCTATGGTCCCTGCATCATGACGAGAAAGAGTGGAAGAACCCGGAGATCTTTGATCCCAGTAAGAAACGCTAGCGCAGTAGAACACAATACAGACGCCATTTCAGACAGTGTGCGTGATGTGGGACACGCCGTGGCTTCGGTGTTAACAGACCCCTCTTTGCCCCCTCTCTCTGGGACAGCCCGCTTTCTGGACGAGGAGGGCAGCAACCTGTGCTGTCCCTCGGAGAGTTACCTACCGTTCGGGGCTGGAATCAGGGTGTGTCTCGGGGAGTCCCTGGCGAAGATGGAGCTGTTCCTCTTCCTCGCCTGGATCCTGCAGCGCTTCACATTGGAGGTTCCCCCGGGCCAGACCCTGCCGGACCTGGAGGGCAAATTTGGGGTGGTCCTGCAGCCGCAGAAGTACAAAGTCTGCGCACAGCTCAGGCCATGCTGGGCAGAGAACCAAACTGATGGCTAACTCCACAACAAGCAGGGCCAAAGAGTCCAACCCACTTATGACATCACAATAGGTTGGGCCATATAAAACCCAATCTGTTGCTGACATCACAACCCACTGCTTACATCACAATAGGTTGGGCAATGTAAAAGCCAACCTGCAGCTGACATCACACAGGGCAGCGCCAAAGAACCCAATCCTCTGCTTACATCACAATGGGTTGGGTCAAAAAGACCCAACCTACTGCTAACTATCCTGGGCATGTAAGTGGGCAGTCATGCCACAGGGCGACAATACCAGCCACTGTAGCAATAATATGTATATACATATATATCATTTTTGTCTTCTTTGGACAGAACAGGGATGTTGTTCTTGCACTAAGAACATATCCCTGTTGGAATTTTTCACAAAGTATGATGTAATTTTTAAAATTCTTTTTATAATTTTCAAATGATAAACAGATGGGAGATGCTTTTGCTCCAGGAGAATAGAAGAAAAGATCTGTGACATTCAGTTCAATGCCTTTTTTATTTATCTTGCAGTTATTAATTTGTCATTCAGTTGACACAGGAGCTGTGTTCAAGGATCACTAATGAAACATACTTTGGAAAAAATTTGGTGTGCTGTGTGATGTCATTCTCATTACATTAGTGAAGCTGAATGTCCACATCTGTCCTTCCATTGACAAGGGCTTTGCTTCTGTTAAATGACCACTTCTGTATGCAGGACCCTGACTTACCTTTGGCTGTAGGAAGAGATTAGATAAGAAATCAAATATTTGGCCGTGACAGTGTAACATATTGTAAGCGCACACACACACCTGCACACACCTAAGTACCCACACACGGACACATACACACAATTATTTTAAAATATGATCAGATTGTTAAAATTCTTTCAAATGAATAGGGAGCAACTGGTGGCAGATGTAAAGTTGAAGAGTGCATACTGAAGGAAACCTATTCTGAATTTGCTGGAAGGTTCTGGAAGATTACAGATGAAAGGTCAAAGGTCAAGTTAGGCTGCCTGGTTCATGTACATTCCTATGATGTAATCTGTCAATAATTGATTACAGCTGTCCCATTCTCCCCTTTGCTCGCACTGCAAAATAACAAGCTCGCCATTCAACTGCAATTCTACTCCACCCATCAGTCCAACAGCTAAAAATAAATGGTGTCATTTACCGTACACAGAACTACAGGGAAACATAATAGACACAATAAACACAGTATTACTCAATGTTTTTTTATATTCAACATTCACTATTCATTATTCATTTGGCTGATGCTCTTTACAAAATGACGATAGTTAATTGCCTTTATACAAAGTAAAAAACTAGAAGTGCCTGAAATAAGCACACAACTGCATAAGGAGAAGAAATGGCTACTGGTGCCATTAAGACATTAAAGCAGATTTTAATCCAATGTTTCAACAGAGCAGAAAGTGCAACACCACCTTGTTCAGGTAAACTATACTTAATCCAAAAAAAAAAAAAAAAAAAAAAAACATTTAAATGAACAGTCCACAAGACTTCTTTTTGGTCACGAAACATGAAGATATTTCACGTTTAGACTAAAATGATTTTTGGCTCAACATGAAAAACAGGATTTAAAATAAGCAATTGCCGAAACAAAGAACAATAACTGCTCTGTTGCTCTTTGGAGATTCACTTTTAATCTAGTATACTTCAGACATATAAATGAGTGTGACATTGTTA
>NC_049218.1:28872869-28905369 GCF_013347855.1 Anguilla anguilla | reverse complement strand
GAAAGGGCTTTTTCTCAGGGACACATCCTTTCAGATCGTAGTCGCTGTTTCACTGTAGTCAGGGAAACCGGTTTCTCTCAAGGTGCACTGAGTTCATCCTGCAGTTGTGGTGCAGTTCAAGAGTTTGTTTTGTGAGACAACACAAGATATTTGTCTTCTGTCTCTTGACCATTCTGGTCTTCTCCTGTTAACATTACTGCCCATCAGCTGGACCCTTCTGAGTGTGTACTGAACACCTGTGCACTGCGCCTGGAAATCTTAAGCTTCTCTGCTCTCACTGCGAATAATCTTCTTGCCACAACGTTTACTTGGCCCCACACATCTAAGCCTACCGTGATATCACACTTGAAACGGTATGAAGTACAGTGGCATATGATGTCACACAACACAGCCTGAAACTTCCCCAAAATATAGCACCTATGATAGCAACCATAGTACAGGCCAAAAGTATTAGGTCACCTGTGTGTTTAATTTTTAAAAAAACTTTAGCTAGAGAAGAATTCAGTTAACTTATTTAATAACAAATCGAAGTGCAAACCTTTTTTTATTTTTACCTACAATACAATAAAAACGATTTTTACTTAAAAATAATCTTTCCTCAAAATAGCCTCCTTTTGCTTCAATTTACAAATAATCAAAGTTTTGGAAGCCTATCAAATCATTTTGCAAATTGGGATGTGGGGAGGTGTGAGGGCTGTTAAATTGACTGAAATCTTATCTACCTTGTTTAAAAACAAAAAAAAAACAAAAAAAACCCCCAGAGGTAGCCGAATACCTTCAGCCTGTAGTGTAAGTAAAATAGGCACTAAAGCTGCAAGAAACACGGCGAAGGAGGAGTTAGGCTTAGATGTATGGGGCCAAGGCAACATATCGTGCTATTCCCCGAGAGAAAATGCTAAGAAGCAGATCTTGTGGTGTCTCAAAAAAGAAACCCTTTCAAAACTCTACCACAACTAAGGAATAACTCAATGCAACAAGAGAAAACCCAGCTTCCTGATTACAGTGAAACAGAAACTGCGACCTGCAGGTCAAAAAGGAGGTGACTGTGCCTTCTCCCAGTCTTTCCTGGTCCAGTGTTGATGGTGCTCGGCCCACCGGAGTCTTTTTTTCTTGTTAGCAGCACGCAGAAAGGGCTTTTTCTCAGGGACACATCCTTTCAGATCGTAGTCGCTGTTTCACTGTAGTCAGGGAAACCGGTTTCTCTCAAGGTGCACTGAGTTCATCCTGCAGTTGTCGTGCAGTTCAAGAGTTTGTTTTGTGAGACAACACAAGATATTTGTCTTCTGCCTTTTGATCATTCTGGTCTTCTCCTGTTAACATTACTGCCCATCAGCTGGACCCTTCTGAGTGTGTACTGAACACAGCACCTGGAAATCGTAAGCCTTTTTGCAATTTCTCACTGGGAATAATGTTGCCACAACATGTTAACTTGGCCTCACACATCTAAGCCTAATTCTTCTTTGCCATGTTTCTTGCAACTTTAGTGCCTATTTTACTTGCACTACAGGCTAAAGGTATTAGACTACCTCTGGTTGGGTCAATTTAATTACCCAATCACCCACCTCCCACCTTGAAAAATGATTGGATAAACTTCCAATAAGTTGATTCATTGTAAATAAACCCAAAGGAGGCTATTTTGAGGAAAGTTGTGTAAAAAATATATTTTTTAATTAGAACTAATCTTTTTGTATCATTGTAGGTAGAAATTACAAAAAATATTTGACACCTTCACCCTTCAACTGAGTTTCTTATTCAATAAATAGACATATGAAACTGAATTCTTCTCTACCTAAATTTAAAAAAAAAAAAACCCCACAGGCAGCCTAATACTTTAGCATGTACTATATATTTCAGTAGTAAATACATAAACCGGAGTTTCCCTAATTTGGCAGAGTAACTGTGTGCTTGTGAAAATACATTTTTTTAAAGTGTTATTTCACAACAAACAAATAATAGCTTTGGAGGGAGACAGTAAATCAGCTGAAATAAAGCTGGCTAATTCATAGAACGGGACAACCTCTGGGCTTGGTTCGGATCTGAAAACACAGCTGTGGCTAGTTAATGTCTAAGCTGTGTGCTGAAGGTGAGTCTAAGCTGTGTGCTGAAGGTGAGTGTGTCTAAGCTGTGTGCTGAAGGTGAGTGTGTCTAAGCTGGGTGCTGATGGTGAGTGTGTCTAAGCTGTGTGCTGAAGGTGAGCGTGTCTAAGCTTTGTGCTGAAGATGATTGTGTCTAAGCTGTGTGCTGAAGGTGAGTCTAAGCTGTGTGCTGAAGGTGAGTGTGTCCAAGCTGTGTGCTGAAGGTGAGTGAGTCTAAGCTTTGTGCTGAAGGTGAGTGTGTCTAAGCTGTGTGCTGAAGGTGAGCGTGTCTAAGCTGTGTGCTGAAGGTGATTGTGTCTAAGCTGTGTGCTGAAGGTGAGTGTGTCTAAGCTGTGTGCTGAAGGTGAGTGTGTCTAAGCTGTGTGCTGAAGGTGAGCGTGTCTAAGCTGTGTGCTGAAGGTGAGCGTGTCTAAGCTGTGTGCTGAAGGTGAGCGTGTCTAAGCTGTGTGCTGAAGGTGAGCGTGTCTAAGCTGTGTGCTGAAGGTGAGCGTGTCTAAGCTGTGTGCTGAAGGTGATTGTGTCTAAGCTGTGTGCTGAAGGTGAGTGTGTCTAAGCTGTGTGCTGAAGGTGAGTGTGTCTAAGCTGTGTGCTGAAGGTGAGCGTGTCTAAGCTGTGTGCTGAAGGTGAGCGTGTCTAAGCTGTGTGCTGAAGGTGAGCGTGTCTAAGCTGTGTGCTGAAGGTGAGCGTGTCTAAGCTGTGTGCTGAAGGTGAGCGTGTCTAAGCTGTGTGCTGAAGGTGAGTGTGTCTAAGCTGTGTGCTGAAGGTGAGCGTGTCTAAGCTGTGTGCTGAAGGTGAGCGTGTCTAAGCTGTGTGCTGCATGTTCGAGCTGTGTTCTGTGTGTCTGAGCTGTGCTCTGTGGGTTCGAGCTGTGTGCTGTGTGTCTGAGCTGTGTGCTGAAGGTGAATGTGTCTGAGCTGTGCTCTGTGCGTTCGAGCTGTGTGCTGTGTGTCTGAGCTGTGTGCTGAAGGTGAATGTGTCTGAGCTGTGCTCTGTGCGTTCGAGCTGTGTGCTGTGTGTCTGAGCTGTGTGCTGAAGGTGAATGTGTCTGAGCTGTGCTCTGTGCGTTCGAGCTGTGTGCTGTGTGTCTGAGCCGTGTCTGAGCGGGAGGTCACTCACTGAAGTAGAAGGGCAGGGAGGAGTAGTTGTGCGCCTCGCGGTAGGCGATGAGGTTGATCTCGTGCTGCCGCTGCTGCTGCTGCAGCCGGTGCTTGGTGCGCCGGTGGTGGCAGATGCAGCAGCAGCTGAGGATGATGATGATGGTCCAGACCAGCCAGAACCCTGCAAAAACACAGACCGCTAAAAACCGCCTGCAGCCGCGCTCTCAGAAACAGACCACCGCTCACGTTCCGCTGGGTGGGATCTGCGTCGCTTCTGCGAAGATGCACCAATCCGAAAAGCATCCGGACAGGAGCTCCCATTCACCAAGCCGATCCACATGAGACCAAGATCAGTGGATCTGTGCAGATCGGACATTTATCAGATCCAGCAGAAGCTGACCATACTACTCTAACATATTGAATTCAGGGAACCGTTTAAAATCGTAGAAATGTCAGAAAAAAATGTCCCCTCCAAATTTCTTCAGTTCCATTTCCAAGTACCACCAGGCAATATAAATTATTACAGGAACGCCCTGGATGTCTGTGGTGAACGTTCGTTGCCGGTGGCTTTGGGCAGCAGACCGCGGAGGCTAGCCGGTCCGGGTGCAGTCCCATGGGGCTAAAACCCTGTCCCAGATCAGCGGCATCCATTTCGGGAACACTGAGAGAGGGCGGGCCACTTTTTCCAAATCGAGCAGCTCAAGACAGCTGCACAGAGGGGCGGGAATGGTCAAGTTACAGGACACGCATTCTGCCCAAGGACAATTTACTCCGCGCTAAATAAACAACATGTAGTGCACTCCGCCGAGCGCACATTAGACCACAACGCACGAGGAGGACGCAGCCTTTTTTTTTTTACCCCGGGGAGCGCATGTGGAAAAACACACAGCGGGTTCATCGACAGGCAGACTTCCAAAAACATCTTTTCGCTTTCGGTCGCGTTTGCAATCGGGTCATGTTGACCTGGGACACCGGCCAACGTTTTTTTTGTAGGAAGGAACAGCATCTTTAATCAAGACTCGAAACACATTACATAAACACAGGCCCGTTACGTAAAGCCATGACTGTGACCTTCTGCTCCTTAAAGAGGATACGCCATTTGGTGTGGGTGGGTGCGAAAGTTGGCACAGACCCCCTTTGGCTGTCCAAATAAAATCCTCTTATGCCGTGATGGTTCCCTTGGAAATGGGAAACGGGGAAAATCTGTACAGTGCATGATGACATCATCCACTGGACTAAAGAATGAGCTGCGTTTCTACTCAACAGGGAGACGTGACATACTGCATGACAGTGTCCTATGTGTCATTTACTCTGACTGTAGTAATTTAAAATAAAAAAACAATACAGAATATGCAAATACTAAATTCCTCTGCATGATCACATGACCATAATTTAGAATTAAATGTATTTTATATTCTAATTTGGAATCAGAACATAGCTGGAACAAATAAAAAAAGAATTTTCAAAAATGTCTGGGTCACATGACTAGGTCTACTTCAATGTACTATAAATAAATAAATACTTATTTATTTACACATTGATGTGTATCTAAATTAGAGTTAAACATGCTGTAAATGCCAGCTTACTGATTAAGGTATTTTTCAATTCATTAATTGAACTGAAAATTTCCTAAACGTACCAGACTGAAATGGAACTGACTCCGAACTGACGGATCAGTTCAGTGGGCAGAACAGAGCGTGCCTCATTCACAATGGTGTCTTCTGCTCCGCACACTAAGCAGAGGTTACTGTACACGGCAGATTCTCTCCTCTCCCCACTCACTGCATTGCTGCTATATACCCTTCCGTAGCGTTAGGTCCGCTGGAGAGGCCGGACTGGTCTCGGCTGCGCCGGCTGGTGGAGAGAGCACACGCACCTGCGCTGCGTTAGCTAATCAGCCCAGGTGCTTAAAGCTGTGCTGCTCTGCACAGTTTGGGGCTGAGACTGGGAGCTCACACTGAGAGAGTGAGTTTTGTTTTGTTTAGTTTAGTTTTAGTTTTAGTTTTAGTTTTGTCTCTTTGAACATGATGGAGAAAGTAAACCACCACTAAAAAGTAGGAGGAGCTGGTCTGGTGAAAAGTAGGCCAGCCAGGAGCAGCACACTGAAAAGCTGTCGCTCAGTTTTGCTTTCTTTTCTCTTCGTTATTTTATCTTGTTGTTTCAGTTTATTGCCTTCGCCCAGAACCCGTGAGGGGGAAAGGTGAAGATGTTTGTTCATTTCATTTTGTGTTTGCGTGGGTGTTCTCTCTCTCCCTCTATCTCTCCATGCGGCAACTGACGGTGTTCCCCCGGCACTGCCGCATCTCCCTCCCAGGGGTGTCACGCTGGCGTGGGACACCCTCACATTGACCACAAGAACCACATAAAACCAGAGGGCTTCTAATTCCTGCACCTGAGGAACCCAAAACCTCACCGCCGCCCTTAGCGGGACGCTCAGCGTTCAGCCCTGAGCCAATGAGCCGACCGAGGCGGGGAGAGTGCGGATTCGGGGAGAAGAGGACTCCGCAGAGACGGAGAGCTGCACTTACACCAGAGCTCGTAGTAGTAGCTGCAGCACTGCGACTCCCCACAGCAGTGACCCGACTCGCAGATGTAGGTCTGGTTGTTCACTCCGTGGCAGAGCAGTTTGTTCTGAAACAAAACAGAGAGAAAAACATTTCGGCAAAGATTTCAGGGGCCCTCCGGGAGCCTGGTGAATTCGCAGCAAACGTGAGAGGACGGCTAGACTGGTAGACCGAAACGGACAACGTTCGCTCTCAAAGTTTTTCGTAAACAGATGGTGACATCGCCTTTCCTCCTGGCACGGCGACACGGCATTAAAACAGATGCGTCCGCTGGCAGGCAGGAAGGATGAGAAACTACGCGGCTCTCCGCTGACATCACCAAACGCCATTCCCCCACCAGACCCACTGCACAGGGGCTGGAAACACAGGGAATAATCAGCCTGTTTCCAGCCCTCAAATGCCTCTAAAATTCCCCCACTCAGACCCCCCCTTTGCTCAAACGTGCTCATTCCACTGCCCATCCCCGAGAAGCACAATTCAGCCCGTTTCCAGCCCTAATTAAACACAAAGTGTCTAAATCAGTTCCGGGAGGGCTGTTGCATATAGGCACACCGATTTGTGTCCACATCTGTTCCCACGATTGGCTAATTAGCTCTGCGCATTTATGCAGATGAATTCCCCCAGACGACAGTGGTAATGTGAACATGACAGGACACACGCCCCTCACATCACTCAGCCGCGATGTGTTTCCTCAGCTGACTGAGCTGACTGAGCTGATTGACTGGATTAATGAGGAATTAAGAGCGGGGCCCCGATGGAGCTGGAAACTACAGAACACGGCCTTCTGGGATTGCGCTCCAGACCCCCACCTTCAGATGGGTCTTTATCTGCCCAGCTGTGAGCCAGAGTGCCAGGCCATTTCAAAATCAGTTCCGTTAACTGTTCAAAATTTAACCTCTAAGAATGCACTTTAGTTCAAAGTGTAACAAAACCCAGCTAGGTGACATCGTCACTGATTTTTAAAGTATTCTTTAACCTGAAATCACAGGGGAGAACTACTGAAGAATTAACAAACAAAACACTTCCACTGTAAAATATTCTATTCATGTCTGAATGATGTTTCAAACAAAATTTCAATGACATATTTTTAAATCACATCTAAAATAGTCTACATTTGTGTAACGCAGAAAAAATTGAACATTTCACAGGTTTTGAAACATGTTACTACAGTTCCCTTTGTTATTGAACAATATGCAGAAATTGTAGTCATGACCAATGACAGCAGACAGAACTAAAATATTCAGACATTTGTAGCCTCCAGAAAAAGGGGAGATAACTGCACCCTCACAAAAGTGGCTGGATGGTTTTTTTTTATTAAAAAGAACAAACAAAAAAAGGTGTTCGGAATATGACCTTCACAGTTTGCCCTTATGCTGAAAAACACTGAAACTGAAATGTGAATTACAGTATTAGAAGCAGGACAGAAACTACAGAACTGTTATGCAAATTTGAACGGTGATGTCAGAAGCTGATCATAATCAAGACCTTCTGATATCGTTAGCTATGAATTTCCATGAAGGAGTGTGTTCCAGTTAAACCATACAAATCAGAAACCTGATGCATCTACACAGACACAGTGGCTGTCAATATCTGAAAATAAGTCTGTGCTTCCAAAGACTCAGCATGGACCCAGCATGGACCCAGCAATTACCCAGCATGTACCCAGTATGGACCCAGCATGGACCCAGCACATACCCAACATGGACCCAGCATGTACCCAGCATAGACCCAGCATGGACCCAGCATGGACCCAGCACATACCCAGCATGGACCCAGCATGTAGACCTACCCAGCATGGACCCAGCATGTACCCAGCATGTACCCAGCATGTACTCAGCATGGACCCAGCATGGACCCAGCATGGACCCAGCATGGACCCAGCACATACCCAACATGGACCCAGCATGTACCCAGCATGTACCCAGCAAGGACCCAGCATGTACCCAGCATGGACCCAGCATGCTAATCAGCATGTACCCAGCAAGGACCCAGCATGGACCCAGCATGCTAATCAGCAAGTTACCCAGCATGTACCCAGCACGTTACCCAGCATGGACCCAGTGGACTGCATTAGAGGTCCCATACGAAGACAGAAAGCGCACAGCAGGCAGTTCTTCACCCATATGCGCAGGATAAAGAGCAGCGCTCGGGCGGGGAGGCAAACGCAGTACTGAGCCTCGCGTGCAAATTCCACCCCCGAGACCAGCCCGGGTGAGAAGTGCGGGAGTCCGGCCGTCGCCGCGGTTACCTGCGCGACTCCGAGCTGGAAAGACATCCCGCTGTGCTCGCTCCTTCCCAGAATGCCCTCCGACACCCTCCAGCCGCCGGGCTTATTACCCCTGCAGTGGGACTGGGGGAGCCGAGAGCTCAGCTGCCCATTTAAAAGCAGAGCAACCCCCCCCCCCCGTATATAAAAGCCCTGCCAGGGAATGCAAGTAAACAGGGTATCAGGGAATAGGTCGCCCCCCCCCCCTCCCCACACACACCCCCCCGCCTACATGCCCACCCTTGATGACATTTTCATGACAGACATGGAGCACAGAGAGGTTCTGAAGGGGAACCATGTCTGAATGCCTGTGCCCACTGGAGAAAAACCACTAATCCGGAACTTTCTAAGGAGACCTTCAACAGCTCCCCCCTCGAATATGACACTGTAAGGTCAAAATATTCCTGTTTTCAAGATCTATAGCTAGTGGTCATGAATAATTATTATTGCAGAGAATTATTATTGCAGAGAATTTAATCAAGGTTAAAGTAGAGAGCCAACCTATAGGGTATATTCAGTATAAGTGGTCAGTCAAATCCATAACTGACCAGCTTGTCATTACTTCAGAAAGTAAAATTTGCAGTGTGGGGCTTTAAAAGGGAAGCATGCATTGTTGAGCCTGCTGACCCGGTCTAAAGATGAGGCTTAGGGTTTACACACAATACGGCCTGGGCTACGTCCAAGTCAGCCGATGAAGAAACAGTGGAAACTTCTGATTCTGCATCGCGAACGTCATTCAGGGACACGGGTATTATTATGAAAGCAATGCTCAAATAAAACTAAGCTAATCTTTCCCTGAAGATGTCACCAAGAGGTGCATCGCCGTGGCATTTGGAGTGCTCCTAATTTTAGGTCCAGGGGTAAAAACACACAGCCTGACCTTCATCCACAGGGGAGAGCTTCACGTCCAGAGCTCTCCGCGAGAACGCCGCTCAAAGCACAATAACTTCCGTTCAAATCGGAGTCACATGATACTACAACACACAAACGCACACGCACGGACTACAAACACCACAAATCACTTCCCCAAATGCGCAATCTAGATCCCGAGGCAGTTTCAGAGGGTGCTGAAACAGCTTTGATGACAGTAATACGTAGCAAGAACAGTGTCCGAGAACGTTACGGTTTATGGTTTTTCGTTTTTATTTCCGTTTTTTAAAATGCGCAAACATTTTTGGCATCCCACAATTATTAAGGACACAGAGAAAACAAGCAACAAAAGAGTACACTACAAGAAAACAGGAAAAGAGTAGCCACTTGCACACATAGTTAACTATGAATACAAAATAAAATTGAAAAAATCCAAATCACATGGAAAGAATCAACACCAAGAACCTATTTTTCCAGGACTAAAAATAAATCAATAAATACAGCAACAGATACAGTCACATCAGATCTGTAGGCAAACTGCTGATTCTTATGGCTCCTGCAGTCATTTCATAGGCCTCATAACATTGGGCACACATCAGATCCCTCTCACCATCAGATCTGTCTCCATAAGATCCCTCTCACCATCAGATCTTTCTCCATAAGACCCCTCTCTCCATCAGATCTGTCTCCATAAGATCCCTCTCACCATCAGATCTGTCTCCATAAGATCCCTCTCACCATCAGATCCGTCTCCATAAGATCCCTCTCTCCATCAGATCTGTCTCCATAAGATCCCTCTCACCATCAGATCTGTCTCCATAAGACCCCTCTCACCATCAGATCCCTCTCACCATCAGATCTTTCTCCATCAGATCCCTCTCTCCATCAGATCCCTTTCTTTGTCAGATTCTTCTCGCCATCAGATCACCCTCCATCTGATCCCTTTCTTTTTCAGATCCCTCTCTCCATCAGATCCCTCACTCTGTCAGCTCCCTCTCCATCAGATCCCTCCCTCCATCAGATCCCTCTATCCATCAGATCCCTCTCTCCATCAGTTCTCTCTTTGTCAGATTGATCTCTCAGTCAGATCCTTCTCTCCACCAGATCCCTCTCTCTTTCAGGTCCCTCTCTCCAACAGTTCTCTCACTCCATCTGAACTCTCACTCAATCTGGAACATCATGTATCATTCCATACATTGGCCTGCATGGCCCCACAGTATATTTGCAATGGAACACACTGTGTCTTTGCGGTTATAATCATCAGCTGTTGGATGTTCTGCCGTACTCAAACATACCTGCGGTCTGGTGCTGCAGCCTGGGTTATGTACAGCACATATTAACACACATTCTAAAGAGGGCTTCAGGGTTTTTAAATGATCTCTGGTATCTTAATCGATAAACCTGTGCCAAACTCGGCAGAAATTTCACTGTTACGGATCATGCAGGCTAATGAGCCAATGTAGTCTGCCAGGAATTTCATTGCTTTTGCTTACATCAGAAACTACATTAGCATACAAGCAACATGGTGCAATATGATGACATAATTTTATCCTGGAGATACCTACAAAAGTTTTTTTGGATCACACTACATGTAATAAACTCTGATACCAATGCAAGCTGTGACAAAACATTCAGATTTGGATCAAAAACTCAAGAACATTTTTATGTGCAATTTTCCACATATGGCTGCTCAAAAACATGACCATTTCAGAGGGGATCTTGCAGTTTTTCCGATGTGTTCTAGCTCCCTTTGTTCTGGCTGAGCTAGCTAGCGCTGCAGACAGTCGTGAAGCTTCATTCCTGCTAGCCACAAGGTCACAAAGCCCCATTAGGCACATTCCAGACAACACGGAGAAAACAAACTGATGTCATGAGCTTTGGTGAAATGCTGAAAGGATTCTGGAGGCCTCTCCTCCAGTGTAATTTCCTTCTGAGAAAATCTATGACCAATCATCTGTTTTCAGCCTACCTGTACTTAAAAGGACAGTGACATATGCTTTTTTTTTTATTCCTGGACTAAGGTTGATTTTTAATTGGGGAGGAACACATTCGCCTCTGGGCAATAACAGCAGCGTTATGAGGGAACGAATCCGAAAGTAAACACTGCCCTTAACAACAGAAACAACCACATGTTCCTACTAGACGTTCAAAGAGACAGCCTAAAAATAAGCAACGTACAAATCTACAATAAAAGCAAGCATGTTCATCAAAAACAGCAGCTAATCCATTTACGAACGCACGCATTATTGCAATCCTTCTTATAAGTTTTACAAGAAGAACGATAATAGAAAATGTTCAGAAGGGGTCAGCCTTGGAGACCGTCAACAAGAAAAGCATCCCGATGAACCAGATTCCAATGCTGTGAAAACCGGTCTGGAGAACAATCGCCCTCTTATTAAAGATTACGAAAGGGTTTAAAGTCGCTGCACCAGACGACGCTGACATCAGAGAAGAATTAAGCCTCATCACTTTTAACGAAGAACTGCTGAAAACAGGAAGAATGCCCTCGTCAGGAGAAAACTATCTGGCCTTGTGCTCGCAGAGCGAGGCACGCAGGCAGGCGCACGGTCGCAGTATTCGTGGCCGAATATGATATGTTTTCAGCATATCGCTTATCCATAGGCACAGTGCAGCCAGTTTGACTCGCGTAGCGTCCTTGTCTGAAGTCTGGCTCAGCGAGCGTCTCCTAAAATCCACTAATAAAAAAAGTAGATCGGTTTTCTGCGCGGAGATCAGCTACAGAGGTCAAAGACGTGACATTCGCAGCCGGCATGGCGTTGTTTAATAAAACAATTTCAATGATTGCTCCATGTAGGCTACTGTATTTACATTGCCATGAAATGTTACAGATTAATTCAATCCAATTTGTAGCCTCTCGATATGGCTAATGGGCTTTCATGAATCAAGCTGTCACATTTATCACATCTAATTGTGCTGTTTGCTTCTGTCACACTTCAAATAATGAAAAGTATGTAGGCTATGTAATGAACACTCCCTTAATTTTTGACCGCACCCTTTTTAAAACAGAACTGCGTCTCATTTTCTGTCAGGACTGATTTGAGCGGAACTCATGACAGCAAAGCAGTCAGTGATTTAAAATCAAAGGCTTCAATCGGAAACGCACATGCGCACGCACGCACGCACAGGCATGCGCACGCACGCATGCACGCACACGCACAGGCATGTGCACGCACGCGCACGCAAACACGGACACACACACGCAAACACGCGTGCACGCACGCACACATACACAAACACGCACAAACGCATGCACACACTCACGAACACACACAAACGCATGCACACACTCACGCACACGTACGCACGTGCATGCACACATACACATGCATGCACGCAAACACACACGCACAAACGCATGCACACACTCACACACACACACACACACACAGGCACACACTGCACCCTGTGAGCACAAGCACACACAGAGACCTGCCATTGCCAGAACAGAACAGTGTGAGTGTCCGACATTGGCTCAAACGGCTGAATGTGCTGTACTACTTGTACGCTTCGATAAACAGAAACATTCCAAGCGCACATACTTCAACCCTGGGCATCTGCGTTTAAATATGCCGATTGCGTTCTGATCGGCTAATGTTTTTCCAGGGTCAACATTAAGACACACAGCGGTACACAAAACCACAGAATATTCAAACATGTTGGCTTTTTGTTCCTAATTCACTGTCAACAACACAAAATCTGCAAGGCTAAACATGTTTGTCCAAATGCTGTTTAGCAACAACAACACAGACAATATCAGCATTTCATCTTCAAACGTTCTCCATTTTCATTAAACATCAAACCATGACGCATCCCATCCCATCCCATTTTTTACAACGGCCAATACAGTGTAGTCAATTACACTGTGGGCTAATCTGAAACCACTGCACCAATCAAACTGGGACACAGAAAGCAGGCCCCTACATTCACAATGAAACACAGTGGAAAGCACAGAGAAACATAACATCTAGCCTGAAAAACCACAACTGTTTTCATTCGAGGCTGAAATGCTTACTGTAAACATGGCAGAGGGAGCAGAAGGGTAATATGAACAGAGAGGTGAAACCGATCCCTTGTGACATGACTGAGGTTGCCTTTGGACCTGATAAAATTTATCAGTGTTCCCATCCATTATCAGCCTCATAAATAGAGTACAGTACGATGCCCCTTAGACCGAGCTGTAATGCTTGGGTGTCACTTCCCATAGACAAACTTGCAAAAAGCTCTCGAAACACGCAATTATTGAGCAGTGCAAACAAGAGAAGACTCTGGCATGTAAGAAAAAGTACACTGTGTCCCATCCCAACTGTAACATGATATTCCACTGCAAAATGATTCTCACCAGCAGGATGGAGGCCTATTCTAAATTCAACATGAAGAGAAAAACATCTAAATGCACTGCTCCTCTGAGATGGTGTTTGCTTTAAAGATTTCATAAGCACTGAGGGAGACCACTTGAACAAACTCTACGGCTAATCTTTTTTCTTTTGACCAATTAAATACTCATTCTCGTATTTACAGTCCAAGCTGACGCATGCGCGTCATTAAGTACAAGTTCGTAGTGACGAAGAGAGGCTTGGGACACCATGAAAAAGAACATGATTGCACCAGTCCTCTACTGTACATGACACAAACGCAGTCACGGCCTTATGAGCAGTTATACCATTATCGCTAATGGCCGTAGTAATGTCTGTGCTGTCACAGGCATACCGGTCTAACTGGAAAAAATGGAGTGGCTAGCCTATAGTGTTGCTGGGTCAGGCAGAGAATCTCTTCTTTTCGACATAATAAGTGAATGTCATGTGTGCTGATTGGGACAATGTTTAATAGGGAGGCATCTCCCGATTATTTATTTATTTATTTATTTTTTTTACGATGCGTGTTGGCAAATAGCAATAGCAAGGGATGGCATTCCCAGTACATTTCTAAATACCATATCTGACCCCCTCCAACTGATCTTACTACTAACCAGTTTAAATAATCAATAAACTGTGTACTCTTCCCCTAATCAAAGTTTTGCGTGAGGAGAGTTGTGTATGACAAGCTTCGTGATACATATTCATACAAGTTGTGCTTGATGCAAAACAACCTCACTACTAGCTAAAATAATTTACATGATCGGACTAATTGGTGCTGCTAAACGTGCAATTAACGTTGCGCCAATGAAGTTCATGTTCAATCTGTAGCCGCTAGCAGGAAAGACACCAACAAACGAATAATAAAAGCCAACACTCGGAACACTCCACCGCTTCCTTAACAAGATACACATGGGCAGTGTTGGATCATTGATACAAAGCCTTGGCAAACCAGCTCGCATTGCTGTAACTGGCATTTATTTCCAGTGTTCCTTGACTGTCAACAAGTGGTTGGCCGATAAGGAGATCCCAGTCAGTATTAGTACATATTGTTTGAACAGCTTTTTATTGACACGAGGTCCCTTTCCCACGAAAAGCCAAAGGAAAGTTTTGCTAAACAGCTGAGGAGACTTAGTCACACTTAAAAGTTGTAATCTTAACATTATGCCCGTTCCCCGAGACAACTAGCTGGCTAGACTCTGTCTGCTGTGCTGTGGTAACCTAACTAGGCAGCCGTCACGGAAGAAGGAAGAAGAAAACCCACTCAACACAATGGCACATTAGCTAAATATTCACCAAGTACCGAATCGTTGACTTTAACGTTCAACAGTTAGCCATCGCATACTCATAATCTTGTTACAGCGTCAGCAAACTAACTTAGCCAACTGGTACCCATCTATCAGGCAGACTAACGCCAGCTAGCCATCCATCTAGCCATCTTGTTTCATAATCAACACGGCATTGGCAACTAACAAGCAAGCTAAATACTACGATCAAGGCTGGAACCGTCGCAGTTAGCATTGCAACTACATGTAACGTCGGCTACATAGATATGGACTTGACAGTGATTCTCACTTGCGTTACAGTTGGAGAGATAATCGGTAGGTCCGCCTTGTTCTCCACAAACAAAACAGACTATATCATCCATACAATATTAGCGGCTTCACTGAATACTGCGGAGTAAATAACAGCAAACTAGCTAGATCATATCTTCCAAAACACAATGTCACCGCTGAAATTACTGCTATGCTAGCAAGCAAGATCTTACCTCTGAGGTTATCGTCTCTGATGTACAGCTGACGGGGCCAACGATCTTTAACAGAATCAAGCCCATTTTCAGAGCTACATACAAAGCTTCCTTCATTCCCCCAGTCTCTTTCGACTGACAATACATTTATGATGTCGCATAAAGAAATATCGCTGTTGTTTTCTGGCTTGTACAGTTTCTTGTTGGGCTAACTTACTCTGAAAAGGCTTTGAAAGTACATACAGAGGCCGTCACATGGACCACCTCCATGCAGCTCGCAATTGGACAATTTGAGAAGAATATGCTAATATATTACTGTCTGAGGAATACTATTGGCCATTTCTTGTTTTGCGAAACGGAAACTGTTGCCCCGCCTCGTGAGGTGTCAATCCGCTGGGTGTGACTTTTTAAACTCAGTTGTTTGCGAATAAATCAGGTGACAATTTAATTTAAAGGGGCAGAATGTGTGCGCGCCTATGGTGTGCACTTCTTATGCTGCAGGAAGCCAGGGTTGTTCACGGAAATACCAAAATAGTTAAACAAAAATTGACAATTGGCAAAAACAAACAAAAACATTTTGTTAAAAGCCAAATCGCAGTACACCGACTGAAATCGTTTTGTCTGCCAAAATATTTATATTAATGAAAACGACAGCAACGACAACAATAACACCAAGTCACAACAAACAAATACACTCCTGTTTACCCACTAGACACACACTGACTGTTCCAAAGCTGCCATACACCATGTCGCCAACATTTATTCAATTACCATTTGAATAATCACATTCTCACATGAAGACAATGTTGTTGAAGTTATTTTTTATTTTCTATTATGTGATTATATCATGGACTGTATACAAATATGGACAAAGTGACAGCGACGTCACCCATTTAGTCTCCATCGGCCTGGTGTATGGCAAGCCCTTTTAACATTTAATAGATCGCTTGTCAATCCATAATTACATTTTAGATATTTACAAATGCATTTTGACTAGTCATAATTACAATGTGACTAATCAGAATGTTAATTCAATATATCTGCAATTATAAACTGACCAGTAAGAACGATAATTCTAGATATCTGCAAATATATTTAGTCAAAATACCTTTGAAGATATCTATAATGACGTCACGTGCATCGTCATTCGAGTCGTCACACATACCGAATGATAATTGAAGGTAATTCTACAAGCACTTTTAACATTTAATTGCCTGACCCGATTAACATTACATATATCTGTGATTCATTTATAACTAGACAGACGCTAATTTACCTCTCATTGCATTTTGACTTGTCAAAACGTTAATTTAATTTAATTTATCTCTAATTTCATTTTGACTAGTAAGATTGACGTTACTTTAGCCATTCCGTTGAATGGAACCTCCAATTAAAGATATCGACAATTCAGTTTTGACTATCCAAAACGTGAATTCCAGATATCTCCATTTAAATTATGACTAGTCGTAACTCAAATTAGAGATATCTCCACATTAGTTCTGACTAGTAATAATTTAGTAGAACAAGGATCTCCTTACAACAAGGAGCACGTTTTTGATATCTAAAGCTGCAATTTTACCAGACAAAATGATCATTGAAAATATCTATAAATGTATTCCGACTAGTCAGAATAATAATTGAAGATATTTCCTAAATAAGATTGGTCTGTTTTCAAGATATCCATAACTTCTTTGTAGATATGTTGAAAGGATTGTGACTAGTAATAACTCAAATTCGAGATATCTCCACTTTAGTTTTGACTAGTCATAACTCCAGTTCAATAATTGTATTTTGACTAGTAATATCTTAGTTTCAGATATAAAAAAGATTATTTAGATATCATATATCACAAGGAATTAAAGATATCTTTTATTGAAATTATGACTAGTCAGAACTAATGTGGAGATGTTTCGAATTTGAGTTACGACTTGTCATAATTTAAATGGAGATATCTGGAATTCACGTTTTGGATAGTCAAAACTGAATTGTCGATATTTTTAATTGGAGGTTCCATACAATTGAATGGGGAAAGTAACTTCAATCTTACAAGTCAAATTGAAATTAGAGCTATCTTAAATTAATATTTTGACTAGTCAAAATGCAATTGGAGATATCTTACATTAGCGTTTTGAAATGAATTACATATATCTATATATGTGAATCCGGTCAGGCTGTTAACCCTCCTATTATGTTGAAATTAACTAACAACTTTTATGTTTGGGGTCAATTTGACCCCAGCAATATAAACCTGCAGAAAATAATTGTAACTGAAAGTGTTACCAAAGTTTCTCTCTCAGCTACTTCAGGCCTTTCTACTGACCATCTTAATAGCCCAGTAAATAAAACATGACTCCCCCCATCCTCCCCTTATACATCAAGTATTGATTTTATATGACTATTGTGAAATATGCAAATGACTGTACAATCTCATTCATTGACCTAAAATGGAAAACAAAGTATGTTCTGGTGTTTGTATGGCTTTATGTTGGTATTAAGTGCTCATTAAAAAAGAAAAATAACATTTGGAAAGAAACACACCTTTTATTATCAAGCGTAATAACATTTTATGTTCAGTGTCAATTTGACCCCAGGAAAAAATATTAAAAATGTCAAACATTTCAAATGTTTAGGTTGAGAAAACACTTCAGAACATCAATAAGTAACATATGACAGTTATTCAATAATGATGAAACACCAATAAAAAGTAAATGAATCACCAGAATTGAGTTTTGATAAAAAATGAACATAACAGCTCAACTAGGTACCCGTGGGTATCAATTCTTCATTCAGACGAGATAGGTGCAAGTTTGTCATGCTCCTGTCGACTCTGCCTTGTTTTCCTGTCATCAAAGCGTATAATGTGGGAGAAAACATGAAATTTCTCCAGAGACATTGTGGCTGGAAAAATTGCCCTACCAGTGTTAGCATTCTAAAGGCTTGCTGTTGCTTCACCTTTTGACTTGTACACTCCTGCCAAAATAAGCAACCCAATATAGGATTGCTAGTGGGTCACATCCAGCTCTTTCCAATGTCACCATACACACGCCTCCCCTCTAAGTTTGTCATCTCAAGAATATCCTTTTGCATTGATGGTGTTATGAAGAGCTCAAATGCAGACTTTATGTCTTGTACATGCCTGCTAGCATATCTGGTGGGGCCTGGAACCATTTTGATGACATTAGCAGCACTAAGCCTACCCTGTCTTTCAACTGGGGATCCAGTTTTTGGAAGTGAACAGCAGAGGTGGGTAACCCGGCTTCAAAGAGTAAAAAGACTGACCATGTATTTTCTCCACCAACATGCACTAAACCAGCTGATTACAATAGTTAGTTCTATCATTCTGAAGAGTTATGCTAATTAGAATCAGCTGGTTTAGTGCATGGTGATGGCGCAAATACAGGGTCAGTCTTTTTACTCTTTGAAGCCGGGTTACCCACCTCTGGTGAACATGTCAGTTCTTGGTGGTTGAGAGATGACAGGGGTGTTTCTTGGGGGTTGAGAGATGCCAGGAGGGTTTCTTGGTGGTTGAGAGGTGACAGGAAGGTTTCTTGGTGGTTGAGAGATGACAGGGGGGTTTCTTGGGGGTTGAGAGATGACAGGGGGTTTCTTGGTGGTTGAGAGATGACAGGACAGTTTACTGGTGGTTGAGAAACAAAAGGAGGGTCAGAATGTGGTATCTCAAAGGCTTCATTCTTATCATCAGAGGAGGTCCTCCAGGGTCCTCCTCAACATTATCCTCAGTCTCAGACATATCCTCATCTAAATCACTTTCACCCTCCAAGATCTGTGACAGAACCTCAGTAGCAGAAAATATACACCTCTGTCTGGTGGTCATTGTCAAAATCTTTAGTTGAGGCACAAATGCAAAGAGAAATGGTTTAGAGGGCTGTGTGTGCTGTAAGTTTGCCCCCGCCCCCATGTTGCGAGAAGGGAGGTGACCAATAACCTGATGGCCACTCTGACAGAGCTCCAGAGTTCCTCTGTGAAGATGGGAGAACTTTCCAGAAGGACAACAATCTCTGCAGCGCTCCACCAATCAGGCCTTTATGGTAGAGTGGCCAGACAGAAGCCACTCCTCTGTAAAAGGCACATGACAGCCCACTTGGAGTTTGCCAAAAGACACCTAAAGGACTCTCAGTCTGTGAGAAACAAGATTCTCTGGTCTGATGAAACAAATATTGAACTATCTGGCCACAATGCCAAGCGTGACATCTGGAGGAAACTGGCACCGCTCATCACCTGGCAAATACCATCCCTACGGTGAAGCATGGTGGTGGCAGCATCATGCTGTGGGGATGTTTTTCAGCGGCAGGAACTGGGAGACTAGTCAGGATCGAGGGAAACATGATCGGAGCAAAGTACAGAGAGTTCCTTGATGAAAACCTGCACCAGAGCGCTCAGGACCTCAGACTGGGGCAAAGGTTCACCTTCTACACAGCCAAGACAACACAGGAGTGGCTTAGGGACAAGTCTGTGAATGTCCTTGAATGGCCCAGCCAGAGCCCGGACTTGAACCTGATCAAACATCTCTGGGGAGACCTGAAAATAGCTGTGCAGCAACGCTTCCCATCCAACCTGACAGAGCTTGAAAGGATCTGCAGAGAAGAATGGGAGAAATACCCAAAATACAAGTGTGCCAAGCTTGTAGTGTCATACCCTTGAAGACTCAAGACTGTAATCGCTACCAAAAGTGTATCAACAAAGTACTGAGTAAAGGGTCTGAATACTTATGTAAATGTCATATTTCAGTTTTTTATTTTTAATACATTTGCTAAAATTTCTAAACCTGCTAAAATTTTCTTTGTCATTATGGGGTATTCTGTGTAGATTGATGAGAATAAGACTGTAACGTAACAAAATGTGGAAAAAGTGAAGGGGTCTGAATACTTTTCGAAGGCACTGTACATTCATCTGTGCAGTTTGTTCCTCCTCCGCCTATTACTTAGTTGGTATTCTACCTGAAGCCTGTCAATTGAACTTTAGCAAATGAAGGATTAACGCTGCAGTCCACCAATCCCTGCTTAGAACTGGCTCCTATGTAGCCTACTTCTTCCTCTGACATCTAGCTCCGACACTGTAGGACATTTTTTTAGCTAGCTATCTACAAGTTACAAAGCTTCTGTAGGTGGTTAAAAGCTGCTGTTGGGAAACTTGTAAAACTGACATGCATTATCTTGACAAACTTGTAGCCTAAACGTGCCTGTGGATGGAACCTTGACACTTGCAGTCAATACTGCAGACAGACACAGCTAGCTACATTTGTATGAAGACAAGCTGCACTCTGCCTATTAATAACATTACATTACAGCGTAATTGCATTACCGCGTGATTTAATCAAATCATTTATTTGTCAGTTTATTTGTCAGTTTGGCACTGCTAACAATACAGCAGCTAGACAGTTAGCTGTCAATAAAATGCTTAAAATTAGCCCTCGAACATCGTTGTGTAGCTAAGTGAAGGGATAACAGCTAAAGGTGAAACAATAAGATAAATAATAAACTAAAATAAGAAAAGTGGCTGCATTTGTCATCAAGTTGGTGACGATTGTGTGCACGAAGTGTTTAGTGTTCCTGATCTAGCATAATGAGCACGTTCACGTTTGCCAGGAGAAAATAAGTATAACGTGCATGCGTGTGTTTGTGTATATGTACATATATGTAAAAGTATTGTACGATTTTTTTTTTCCTTTTTTTGTATTTTTAAAATTGGTCAGGTTCACCGTTTTCAAAGCTGGCAACACCGTCCACTCATCCAAGTCAGCAACCACTATCCACCTCCCTGCCATAAACACCCATAATTTTATGTTGTTTTCATGGAGTAATACTGATTATATTTTCGTAGCCATGTGATGCTAGCTCTTGTGCTACCTAATGCTAACATAGCTAGCTAGCTTTTGCTGTACCTGTACACATTACCGATTTCTCAGTGAAAGTAAAGAACTTGGTGGTCCATATTACAGTTAAAGCAATATGTATATGCCATATCATTTACATAGTCATTTGGAGCTCCTATTTATACATGGTGGATCTGTCAGATAACATGGCACATTATGTAGGGTGCCATTTTAATTCCTCCATCTTCATCATTCTCATCTCCTTGTGTTTGCATTCAGTGCATGACTTCACTTAAAGTAGTAGCAAGTGAAAAGGAAGGGCCCAAGCATTTCTTTGGAAAACAACCTAAAAGGAAAGTAAGTTGCATATGGAAGCCCGTTTCCACCACAGAAAAAACCTTGCTTAATTCAGACTTTTTTTTCTCACAGTTGTGACTTTTTTTTGCAATTGCGAGTTTATTTCTTGTAATTCTGGCTTTATTTATTGCAATTCTGACGCATACGGAAGTAAACAAATGTAGTGTGTCGAACTTCCAGCTTCACATTGCGTAAATGGTCCCATCAACCCGAAAAGGCTCCTTCTTAAAAGAGAATGCTAGCTAATACCTGGGCGAAACTCATCCATACTCCACAATCTTATGTTTATAATAAAACAATTCACATGTGATTAAAGTGCAGGTTCTCCGCTTTTACTTAAGGGTATTTTATACACTGTGGTTTTACCATGTAGAAATCACAGCACTTTATATACATAGCCCCCCATTTCAGGGATTTCAGGTCACTATAATGTTTGGGACATATTAATGTTATGTAAATGAAAGTAGTCATGTTTAATATTTTGTCACATATCCTTTGCATGGATTGACTGCTTGAAGTCTATGAACCATAGACATCAACATGCACTGCCTATCTTCTCTGGTGATGCTCTGCCAGGCCTGTACTGCAGCCATCTTCAGCTCCTGCTTTGTTTTGGATCTAGTTGCTTTTAGTTTTCTCTCCAGCATATTAAACGTACGTTCAGTTGGATTCAGATCAGTGCTCTTGCCATCACTCTGATACAAGTCAATCTTGGCCTCATCTGTCCACAAGACCTGTTTTCCAGAACTCTGCAGGTTCTTTTAGGTACTTATTTGCCAACTGTAGCCGTGGTTTGCATCTTGTACTGTAGCCTCTGTAGTTGTGTTCATGAAGTCTTCTGCCGACAGTAGTCAATGACACGTCCATGCCTGCCTCCTATGTTTCTGATCTGTCGGACAGGTGTTTTGGGGTTTTTCTTCGTTATGGTGAGAATTATTTAGTCATCAACTGTAGAGGTCTTCCTTGGCCTACCAAGCCCTTTGCAATTACTGAGCTCAGCTTACCAAAATCAACTGTTTGGGACGTCATGTGAATTGCAAAATCCGAAATTGTTGGAACACAGAGGCAAATCAACATAAAATACATCTCTGTCCCAAACATTATGGAGCTCACTGTATATTAGAGATCTCTTAGTATAGGTGAGTGCCATTAAGACAATAGTGTACTACTTCATTAATTTCCCTGTGTAACAACAACAAAAAAGATATCCAAAAAAGACGCACAGCTCAAAAAAGATATCCAAAAAAGACACACAGCTCATGTAAGACAGCTCATTGGAAGATTTTATGTAAGAATGATAACGTTATTTCATTAATATGTTGCCTATATTTTTGAACGATGGTATATGTAGCCTAATTCTTTCAGTACACAAAATACATTTTTTAGACTTTAACCTTCAGTGAGTGCATGATTTCTGACCTCAAAGTTAAATTCACATTCTTTCATTCTCTCTCTCTCTCTCTCTCTCTCTCTCAGAGGTGAGGTCCTTTGAACCTTTCACCCAAGTTAAAAGGAACAGAATCAAACAAATGACATTGTTCTCTCGAGGCCCTCTTCTTCCCCGCTGCCTTTCTCTTGTGTTATTTAGGCATTTCTCCCATTGGAGGCAGAGAAGTCAATGGCTTCTTACATCCCAGAGTGACAAGTTAGGAGGGTACAAGCTAATCCCCTTTAATCTGTCCTTTCTCCTGTCCAGGACTGAAGGGAGCGAGAGACCTGTAACAAGTAATCCTGTAGAGGAGACAATAGGATTAGGCTCCGGCTCTTGGGCTGACAATCAGGTATCTACTGACTGATTTGCAAAGTGGGTAGAGTTCTCCCCCACACCCAAATTTTTTTCCCCCCTTCTTTGGGAGGGGTGTACTTTTCATTAAGAGCTAGTGGGAAGCCGACAGAGAGGTGTTGGAGGTCTTCCCTGAAAGGCACGCATTCTTCCGTCCCAGAAGCCACACAGAACGCCGACATGGCTGAGCTGCTCCTTGGGTTACCGCGCGGAGGCGGGGCCGGCTGGTTGCTATGCTGCTTTTCTGACTCTCTCCCATTCAGGGTCATTTTAAAGAGTGTTTGTGCACAGTATGGGTCCATAGCAGCCCTGTGACAGTCCCCAAGCAGGTACACGCACCAAAACTAGGCCCGTGCAGGTTTGCCGTATTGTTTCAGGATTGAGCAGATAACACTATCAGCGTTATCTGTGTGGCTCTGACAAGTGAAATGAAGAAGAGGAGAAATGAAGAGTTCTAGAAGAAGTTCTGTTCTAGTTTTTGTGTCATTTGGATTACCAAACCTGCATCATTCTAAAGGGTTATGTGTACCATGGCATTAGCTTGGGTTCAGAGGTCAAGAACATAATGTATTTCTGGTGAAACTATTTTCTTTGATTTATTTGTTGTATTGTCAGACTTGAAACTCAAAACATCACTTAGAGGTGTTTGTAAAATAGCACACACCAAGAGAAACCTGGAAACCAGATAACCTCAGCAAATGCTCTGCCCCTGAGGGGCTTCACATCAGCGAAGACTCACAAGGGCACTCAGAACACCTTTTATGCTTCTCCACTTTGAAGCGGAGAGGTGTGGTTCCACTAGCCCTCAGAATTTTCAGAATCGTTCCAAGAAATCAATTCTGGGGCAATTTCGCATCATTTCAATCACCAGGCTCCATCAGTGCAGGGTTGTGGTCTGTGATGTCACAGTTTAATTTACACATTTAGCTATGGCTACCTGTGGGCTTTATATAGGTCAACACATTAACCCTTCGAAGAGTAGGTTTTAAAAAAAGAATTTTTTTTAATGTTCTGCATTGAACTGCATTTCTTTCCATTACAAGCAGTGATTGGTACATCAGCATTGGAATGTTCAGTTCAGCACATTCTAATCACATATTTGTGCTCTAACACCTAAAAAAAGGGTTAATGAACACACTGAAGCATGCAGTTAGTTCTAGAGCTTCATCATGGCCAGAGAAGGGAGGGAGAGATGAGCAAAGTACAGGAGAGAGTGGAAGAGAGTGGTTCGTCATTGCTTCCTTTGGCTACAAGCAGAAACACAGACAGGAAACAATATGAAGCCATATGAAGTCACACTTCATTCTGTATGAATGCAACTGCTTTCATTACATCTTCCCATTTTAAAATCATGTACAAATTGTATTTTTGGATCACATGCGCAAAGGAAAATAAGCAGAATGATGAGTCATCCAAATCAATAGCAGATTGAATTGTCCTTTTCTCAGGATCCGTATGCGGCTTATTATGCCAGGAGCTGATTCTAGCGGGAGTCAAAATGGCCAAAAAGCCAAATGCAGACCCAGATGTGGAACAATGTTTTGCTATCCCTGACATCTAGCCAAAATTGATTAAAATTTTTTTTATTACGTTCGCCTCAAATGGAAACATACTGAAAATGCCACAGATAAAACATTTAGCTGGAAAGACAAACATTTCTTTACCGCTGGCACAAATGTATACAATCAATTTTTATTTTAAAAATTTTTTTTTACAATTTCTGCCAAATTATCCCCTTTTATGCCATAAGCAAAATTGTCCCAACAGATGTTGAGGAATCATTCCAACCAATGTCTTGCACCCCTAATAGAGTACAACTACAATTTACAATTTAGAATGTTTTAGTCCTGTGAAATAAAGGAGAAGAAGGGTTCCTTTAACCTTTATTGAAATGGAAGCATAGAGATGCAGTCGTTTGCAGAAAACGGCCAAAGCAGCTTGATTGATTGGAGAAAGTCATTCCACTGTCAGACTGTCTGTTAAAGAAAGACACAATTCCCAAATGCATGCAATTTGAGTTATCATTTATTGTTGTGTAACTTCACAAATGATTAAGCCATAAGCCACGATCAAGGCAACTGTTCAGATCTTCCTGCAGTGGGCTCCTGGTTTTGATAAATCAAATCTACATAGAGGTGAATGATACAGTTCCTCTGCTTTCCCATAGATGGCACTGTTGACACACAATTCTGTACCTAGCTAAGATCCTCAGTCGGGAAGGAAGAGGACAATTTTGCCGCTTGTGTAATTAGCACCATGATACATGATACTTCACCACAACTGAATGTAGCTCTGCCATAGTGTAGGAAACGGGGTTCTTGTGCCAAAATACAATCTTTGATTCAATTCTAATCCAATTAAAACTAGCAGAGCAACATATATATTTACACTGTGTATACTATTTAGTAGTGATTTTAGCTATTATTCTGGTCATTACTGCTAATGCAAAGCTACCAATTAACTTCCACCAGGGATGAAATGATATTTCAAATTGTGAAATGAAAACTGGTGGCAAAAGGCTTGATTCAGTTGTAACTGTCCTTGCATCATTACAAACTTCTCCCCCCCATGAACACCCTGATGTTGTTAACCCCCCCCCCCCCCGCCCCACAACACTGATATTAGGAAAAAAAAGACTCTTCATTTCAATCCACTCTTCAAAAGAATGTTTATTTTCTGTAGTGGCAGGCAGTTATGCATTTTGTGCTGCCTATCTCTGATTCACAAATTCATACACGGAGCTACTGGTTCCATTTTACCCAGTCAAACAGTTCAGGCTCACAGCATACATAGCTCTGGGCTTCATCCACCTCCTGCTTTGGAAATTCCACCGTAATTTTGTTTTAAAAATGGGAAACCAACAACTCAACCAGAGGATCTCTCCTGTTCCACCAATGCCTAATATTACCACATCGCTGAGTATCCTTCCAGCTCCTTTTAAATAAGGTTAAATGTGCAAAAATGAAAACTAAGCGGTCTGATACAGTATGATGTGCAGAGAGGTCCAACTCGACCACAGTAAGGCTGCGCTTTAACCCTTTGCTGACCCCAGGCTTTAGCTGCTGCTCGCAAGCTGTTGTCTGGCACAGGGGGATGCAGTTTAACCCTTTCCTCCCCTCTCCCGGGCTGACATCATTTGTGTGATTAGCTGTGGTTTATACAGGTGCGAGAGGAAGGCTTCAGAAACGTCCTGTCATTCCCCGGCGTGACATCGCGGGATCCGCGTGGCACGTATGGGCAAGTGCCACGCCACTCACGGGGAGCGCCGCGGCCCGGGCGGGGGGGAAACGCACCGCGGCATTGTGGGAGAGACTGTTGTTCTTTCCTGCGCAGGAACAGGCTCAGGTGTGCCCAATAATCCCACTAAATCCCTCCACCTGAAGCACAGCCACCACTGGCCCAGGCAGAGTGCAGATCCAGGTTTAGCCCCAAGCTTGCCCCCCCCACCCCCGTGGATGTGTGTGTGTGTGTGTGTGTGTTTTTGTGTGCGTGTATGTGTGTGTGTGTGAGCATGTGTGTGCATGTGTATGTGTGTGTATGTGTGTGTGTGTGTGAGCATGTGTATGTGTGTGTGTGTTTCTGTATGCGCGTGTGTGTGTATGTTTGTGCATGTGTATGTGTGTGTGTTTGCGTGTGCGTGTGTTTGTGTGTATGTGTGTATGTGTGTGTGAGACTGTGTGTGCGTGTGTTTGTGTGTGTGTGTGTGTGCGTGTACGTGTGTGCGTGAGTGTGTGTGTGTGTGGAGGGTGTGTGTGTGTGCATGCGTGCGTGTGTGTGTGTGTGTGTGCGTGTGCGTGCGTGCGTGCGTGTATGTGTGTGCGTGAGTGTGTGTGTGTGTGTGTGTGTGTGTGCGGTTGGTGGGGGGGGAGCAGGAAGCGGCTGCCTCATCCTCTGTTCCCACCGGAGTGTTTACTGATGACCTTCCGTCAGGTCACCTCCAGAAATGTTCCCTAGTGGGGACCCGACCAGCCTTCCCTCCATCAGGACCGGTCCTCACAAAACACCCTCCAGAGTGCGTCTCCTCCCCTTCATAAGGGACACCCCACAAACAGACCCCCCTCTCCCCCTCTCCCCCTCTCCCCCCCTCCATAAGGAACACCCCACAAACAGACCCCCCTCTCCTCCCCTCCATAAGAAACACCCCACAAACAGACCCCCCTCTCCTCCCCTCCATAAGGAACACCCCATAAACAGACCCACCATGGCTAGCTGAGCTAGCACCTGCGCATTGTAGCCTATGGAGACTGTGGCTTACAGTGGGCCACTTTAAGGGCATAAGGCAGTATTGGTGTTCTCTCAGCGACAGCGAGACACTGAACCCCCCGATCATCTAGCATCCCGCCGGCCATAGATTTTAAAGTGTGAGAAGTTTCGCAGGACGGGCTCGGTTCCGCCGCCCTCGGGTCCTCTCTGCATTCACCGCAGAGGTCAGGGAGGACAGGGGGGAGCTGCTGGGGGCCGAGCGTGCAGGAGCCACGGTGAACAGCATCTCGCCGGGAACAGGACACCACCCTGGGACCCGGCCTTTCAGAACACCTTCCGCTAAAGGTAACCCTGGGGTCTGAGTCTGGGACAGAGCCCACACGCTCCTACTGTCCTGTGGAAATTTACCATCAAACGGTTCAGTGTAGATGGTGTGTTTTTCATCACCACTTGCACTGAAATGCCAATCTAAAAAGGCTGTTCTCCGCTTTATGGCAATTAAACGCTCAAAATTAGCCTAATTTTTAGAATGAACAAATCTGACATATGTGGTTGGAAAACCCCTATTTCATTTCATTTCATTTCATTTCATTTGAAAGCGCGGCTGGGTCCTCACATCTCTCTCTCTGCACGATGTTCTCTCTCTCTCTGCACAGCGTTCTCTCTCTCTCTCTCTCTCTCTCTCTCCGCACGGCGTTCTCTCTCTCTCTCTCTCCGCGCGGCGTTCCTTTTCAGCGCGTAGGTGATCGAGATCGCCTAGGCAACCCCCGTCCCGTGTGATCTTCAGTGGCGCAGGAGACCCGGGGCTTCCACACCTGCGGAGTCAGAATCGCGCTTCCAGAGGCCGGGGATTAGCGGAGCCGAGGCGTGCTCCGGCACGCCGGCGGAGAGAGACAGCGGCGGGGCTCGTCGCCGCGGAGACCGCGCGCCGCAGAGCGCGGCGCTGAGGCGTGGGGCGGCGGGTTCGACGCCGCATTCCACTTCCTCCCGCTGGCAGGCGTCTGATAGGCCGCGGCCCACCCATGCTTCTAATACAGCCTGACCCCACCCACCCCCCGGGGTCTAACTTCACCACCACCCCCCCGCAGACTTTAAAGGTCAAGTTCTTTCCCCCCTTTTTCTTTTTTTAAACAGCTGCTAGTTTGGTCCTCATGTTCACGCGGGACACAGCCGTTCACCTCAAAAAGTACATAATAAACCCCAATGATAAAATTTGAACATTGCAGTTTATGCTCTATATGGTTTTATATCGAAGCTTGGATGCTACATTTTCAAGGGGTAGAGTCCAAACCAACAAACACCACACACTAACGCCACAAGCGTGACATTGACATCACATTCGACGACTGAATCACTTCCAACAGTTGCAACATTGATTTATTTTTAAAAACGTTGTCTCATGATGATGATGAACTGGATTTACGCTGCTTTGTAAGCATAATTTATGTAATGTAAATGAAATGTATAAGAATAAAAGGGGGATGTGGGGCTGAAAATAAAAATAAATAAAAACACAAGTCTTCAGATGACACTCCAAGAGTTCATAAGTCAAAACCAAAGAAAACCTAAACCCCATTACAAAACCTTTCACTGATTCATTTGAGCAAAACAGAAAGAGATATGAAAAGTTTACATTGGGTGAACATCAATATAAATCCCACAAAAATGTAACCTAGCCCTGAAACTAACCTCATTGTGTATGAAGTACTCTTTAAAGGCACTGTGGCTTGCTTCTCAAGAGCGAAACACTCCAGGACAATGTTTGGTTCAAATAATAAAACAATAATATCTAAATATTTCAAGCTTATTAGAGCCATGCTGTGCCTACAACCAAACCTGAGCATTCATTTCCAAACACTTAACGCTAGCCCCAAGCTCTGGGGAGATATGCATGGCATTCGCTAAACAGATACAGTCACCTCTAGCAGTGTTAAATTAACTCCAACACTATTTATATGAATATAGTACAGACAGTATGTACTGTGTCAGAGAGACAAACATGCTCAGTGTCACAGTTTATTTTACACTGAACACGTTTCTCTGTGCTGTAAGTGTAATTTATGGGCTGTTCTCAGGGCTAGTGTCCTTTAATATGATCCATTTCCTATATTTCCCCCTTCAGAGCAGGAGAGTGATTTACAGTCTGGTGAAAGGAACCTTTGCAGGATGGAGCACACTGCTGTGTCCGTGTGGCAGATTGTGTTTCAGATCCACGATGTGTCCTCCGCTCCCAGACGCATGCACAAACACACTCTGGGCTTCTTCTGAGCTCAAACCGAGAGAAAGAGTCCGTTTAATTGCTACACGACACGGCAATGGTAAAGAATGCAGCTTTTACAAAGCCGCATGCTGAGGCCCACCCTGATACAGTGGCACACGGGGCATTAGAGGGGGTGAGTCTGAGGGTGCTGAGGCTGGTGCAGAGTGGGGGGGGGGTGAGTCTGAGGGTGCTGAGGCTGCTGCAGAGTGGGGGCATTAGAGGGGGTGAGTCTGAGGGTGCTGAGGCTGGGGCAGAGTGGGGGCATTAGAGGGGGTGAGTCTGAGGGTGCTGAGGCTGCTGCAGAGTGGGGGCATTAGAGGGGGTGAGTCTGAGGGTGCTGAGGCTGCTGCAGAGTGGGGGCATTAGAGGGGGTGAGTCTGAGGGCGCTGAGGCTGGGGCAGCGTGGGGGCATTAGAGGGGGTGAGTCTGAGGGTGCTGAGGCTGGGGCAGAGTGGGGGCATTAGAGGGGGGTGAGTCTGAGGGTGCTGAGGCTGGGGTAGAGTGGGGGCATTAGAGGGGGTGAGTCTGAGGGTGCTGAGGCTGGGGCAGAGTGGGGGCATTAGAGGGGGGTGAGTCTGAGGGTGCTGAGGCTGGTGCAGCGTGGGGGCATTAGAGGGGGTGAGTCTGAGGGTGCTGGGGCAGCGTGGGGGCATTAGAGGGGGTGAGTCTGAGGGTGCTGAGGCTGGGGCAGAGTGAGGGCATTAGAGGGGGTGAGTCTGAGGGTGCTGAGACTGGGGCAGTGTGGGGGCATTAGAGGGGGTGAGTCTGAGGGTGCTGAGACTGGGGCAGTGTGGGGGCATTAGAGGGGGGTGAGTCTGAGGGTGCTGAGGCTGGGGCAGCGTGGGGGCATTAGAGGGGGTGAGTCTGAGGGCACTGAGGCTGGGGCAGAGTGGGGGCATTAGAGGGGGTGAGTCTGAGGGTGCTGAGGCTGGGGCAGAGTGGGGGCATTAGAGGGGGTGAGTCTGAGGGTGCTGAGGCTGGGGCAGAGTGGGGGCATTAGAGGGGGTGAGTCTGAGGGTGCTGAGGCTGGTGCAGAGTGGGAGCATTAGGGGGGGTGAGTCTGAGGGTGCTGAGGCTGGGGCAGAGTGGGGGCATTAGAGGGGGTGAGTCTGAGGGTGCTGAGGCTGGGGCAGAGTGGGGGCATTAGAGGGGGGTGAGTCTGAGGGTGCTGAGGCTGGGGCAGCGTGGGGGCATTAGAGGGGGTGAGTCTGAGGGTGCTGAGGCTGGGGCGGGGGGGGGGCATTAGAGGGGGTGAGTCTGAGGGTGCTGAGGCTGGGGCAGAGTGGGGGCATTAGAGGGGGTGAGTCTGAGGGCGCTGAGGCTGGTGCAGAGTGGGGGCATTAGAGGGTGCTGAGGCTGGGGCAGAGTGGGCTGGGGGGGGTATCATCTCAGCCCCCCTGTCGCCGGTCCTCTGAAGTCCAGCGCGCAGACGGAGGTGGCGAGGGCGCTGTACAGGTGAGAGGCGTTGAAGCGGAGGCAGTACACCGGGCTGCTCGTGGCCGACGACAGATAGAACATCTGCGAGATCAGGAGAAGGACACGTTACCCAGCAACATCAGATCAGCACGTTACCCAGCAACATCAGATCAGCACGTTACCCAGCAACATCAGATCAGCACGTTACCCAGCAACATCAGATCAGCACGTTACCCAGCAACATCAGATCAGCACGTTACCCAGCAACATCAGATCAGCACGTTACCCAGCAACATCAGATCAGCACGTTACCCAGCAACATCAGATCAGCACGTTACCCAGCAACATCAGATCAGCACGTTACCCAGCAACATCAGATCAGCACGTTGCCCAGCAACATCAGATCAGCACGTTACCCAGCAACATCAGATCAGCACGTTACCCAGCAACATCACAGCAACATGTTACACAGCAACAACAGATCAACACGGTACACAACAGCGTCAAATCAACAACAAGCAAGAGTGACAGCTGGGCTTCATTCCATAATAATTCATTCAGTTCAGGAAATTAAACAGAATCTACGACTCAGGCACATGATGGACTCTTACTGTCAAAGCAACGTACAGTAGGCATTTCAGTTATTAAATATTTCATCAAAATCAAAAAGTCCTCATTGAACATTCTGAGCAATTTCAAAATTCCTGAACTGAATTTCCATTAGTTTGAGGAAAAAAGAGCATCTTTATACCTGCAAACAGGAAGGCTGGCGCATATCCCACAGACGAACTACTCCATAGTAGGAGGAGCCACTGGCAATCATGTGATTTCCATCGGTCTGGATACAGTACAGGGCACTATCGTGAGGCTCCTCCCACTGCATGACACACTTCCTGTCAGGGAGAAGAGCGTTTCACACACTTCACACACAAGTCATGAACAAAGGTGACATTTTTATAATCGAAAAGTCAGCTTTCAGGGGTGGCACGGTGGTGCAGTGGGTAGCACTGTCGCCTCACAGCAAGAAGGTCGTGGGATCGAATCGCGGCTTGGGGTTTTTCTGTGTGGAGTTTGCATGTTCTCCCTGTGTCCGTGTGGGTTTCCTCCGGGTACTCCGGCTTCCTCCCACAGTCCAAAGACATGCAGGTAGGCTAATTGGAGACTCAAAATTGCCCATAGGTACGAGTGCATGAGTGAATGGTGTGTGTGCCCTGTGATAGATTGGCGGCCTGTCCAGGGTATATTCATGCCTCTCACCCAATGCACGCTGGGATAGGCTCCAGCACCCCCCACGACCCTGCTCAGGATAAGCGGGTATGGATAATGGATGGGTGGATGAAGTCAGCTTCCGTAATTGTCATGCACTGGAGGTAAAGCTCACGTGGAGATTAGGTTTCCATGTACCCACTCAACAGCAAGCACAAGGACTGCATGTGTTTGAAGTGAAGTGAGTATCACACAGAGGATGCACAGCGGCCATTATATACCAACATCCCCACACAGTCATTTAAGGAGTAGAGGCTAGGATTTATTAATCCAATTAAAACTGGGTGATGATATAAGTATGACTAGATTCAGACAACCCCATTGAGTATACAGTTGGGACACTGGGGGGAACCCCCTACTCTATACAAT
>NC_049218.1:28850369-28867869 GCF_013347855.1 Anguilla anguilla | reverse complement strand
TTTGTCTTTAATTATATTCTGATTATATTTTAAGTCTTTTTGCGGGATATCTTTGTATAGATTCTCAAAATAGTCTTTCCAAATGGTTCCATCTTGTACAGCCAATTCTTGTGGTGCTGTTGTGCTCAAGTTATTCCACATATCCCAGAACTGATTTTGATTGATTGATTCTTCAATTTCGATTAGTTGTTTATTGATGTAGCTTTGTTTCTTTATTTTTAGGGTTTGTTTGTATTGTTTAAGTATTTCACAATACTTGAGGCGTAAATCTTGGTTATCCTGCTGTTTATGTTTTTGGTTTGATATTTGTCTCAGTTGTTTTCTTATATCTTTGCATTCTGAATCAAACCATTTTTCAGTAGGTTTTTGTTTCACATTTTTGTGCTTTGTTTTTAGAAGGCTGGCATCAATTGCTGCTTTGTAAAAAATACAATTAATGTCATTAACTGCCAGATTAATTCCTTCATTATTATTCTGGTAATGTGTGTTGTTAAAAATGTTAATAGTGTTAGTTAACTCATTTGAACTGATTGCTTTGATATATTTATCTTTGCTGTCTTGTGCCCATCTGTATGATTGGGTGAGATTGTAGAGCTTACTGGGCTGTTTTTCAGATTTTTTCATATGTACAGTTTTTTTCAGGAACACATTTATTTGATTGTGGTCTGAGAGGGGAGTTTGCTGCCTGACAGTAAATGCACTGATAGAGGAGGGGTCCATGTCAGTGATTGCATAATCAACTACACTACTCCCAAGAGCTGAAGAATACGTGAACCGCCCTAAGGAGTCCCCTCTGATCCTGCCATTAAGGATATACAGACCTAAGGCTTGACAGAGATGCACTAACTCTCTTCCATTCTTGTTCACTATTTTGTCTGAGTTGTTTCTTTTTATTTGTGTGGGTGTGAGGTGTAGAGGGGTCTGTCCAAACACATGATTATTTCCTTTTGACTCTATGCAGTCATTTTCTGTGCCTGTGCGGGCATTAAAGTCTCCACAGATCATCACATTTCCCTGGGCCTGGAAATGGACAATTTCTGTGTGGAGGGTGTTGAAGAACTCCTCAGTGAAGTAGGGAGACTCTGATGGAGGAGTGTAGGCTGCACACAAATATATGTTTTTGTCACAGATGCCAATAGATTTATTTATTTTTAACCATATGTGTGTCCTTCCTTGTTGGACAGTTGTGATGTGCTTAGCGAGATCCCCTCTGTACCACACTATTATTCCTCCTGAGTCTCTGCCATGCCGCACAGTGCTCAGCTTCCAGGAGGGTACTATGATTTGATTGTATCCTGAGGGGCACTGAGTGAGCACATCAGTGCGACACCAAGTTTCTAACAGAATTACAATATCAATATTGTCTATGTTTTTTAAAAATTCAGGATCTGTACTTTTTAATCCAAAAGCTGTGGAGTACAAACCCTGCAGATTCCATGAACTAATTCTAAATGATCTCATTTTCAAATCAACAAATAAACATTATATAATCCTAAGTATAATAACAATGTATCTAACACAAATGTTTTTATTCTTCATATTATTAGTTGCATTTATTTACTTATGATAGTTATAGTTAGTATTTATTTACTTATGATAATTTACTTATTTAGTTATAATAATTAATGAAAAACACCGTTGTGCCAGGTTTTTCTCCCTACCCTGTTGGTTGGTTGTACCCAGTCTGCTGCAGAGGATCCCCAGCAGGTGTTTAATTTCTCCAAGTTCTGATGGGGGCGGGGGGGGGGGGTCTGGGGGGGGGGTGGTGGAGGAGGGGGTTATGACAGGGTTGCAGCATAGTACCCTGGTGCTCAGTGTGTGGGGTGCTGGGGTGGTGAGGGGGGAAAGGAGGACGAGCAGAATAGTGTGGTCTCTGTGGAGCTCGGGGTCTGTGGGTAGGGGGGTGCAGTTGCATTCTTTGGCACCCCCCTGTTGGTGGTACCCTGAAACTGCAGGGTTAGTTCAGCAGTCTGCTGCAGAGGATCCCCAGCAAGTGTTTAATTTCTCCAAGTTCTGACGGGGCAGGTGGGGTGGGTGGAACAGGGGGTTTTGACAGGGCTGCAGCATAGCTTTGGGGCTGCTGCTGTACAGGGGCTCTGCTGGTGGGGCGGGGCTGGTGCTCAGGGTGTGGGGTGCTGGGGTGGTGTGGGGGGAAAGGACGATGAGCAGAATAGTGTGGTCTCTGTGGAGCTCGGGGTTTGTGGGTAGGGGGGTGCGGCTGCATTCTCTGGCGTCCTCTGTTGGCAGAGATGTAAGGCAGGACTGTTGGGTTGCGTCCCAGGGCTGCATCTTTTAGGGTTTTAGCGAAAATTTTGACCCCCTCCTGGTTTAAATGGAGTCCATCATAGAGATGCCAGGAGCGGATGGTGGAGTGGTGTGCCAGGTGCACATTTGGTAGTGTAGCACAGCCCCGGGCGATCTCTGAGTTTATCTCCTGCAGGATGTGTGGAGGTGTATCTGTTCTGGGCAGCAGTGTGGACATGACAACTCGTGAGTGGGGAAACTCTTGTGCTGCTCTTTCTGCCACCTTCCACACTGCTCTGGCAGTTTTGTGGTGCATGTTGGGCAGGTCGTTGGTGCCAGTGTGCACCACGATGCAGGAAGGCTTTCCCAGTTTGTCTTTCTTCAGCAGGTCCATGGCCCTTGCTGTGTTGCTGCAGCGGATTGCCTGGACTTCTTGACCAGGGAATAGCCTCTTTGCTTCCAGGAATTTTCCATTTGAGTCCATGAGCAGGACTACCTGTGCCTGGGGCTTTTCAGGCTTGTTGCTGGAAGGAGGTTGTGTGTCTGAGGGTGGCTGGTTCTCTGGGTGATGTTGTGTGTTGGGAACAGCAGGGCTGTCTGTCGGGTGTGTGTGACTCTCCTGTGTGACAGGTAGTGTGTTAGTGCCAGAGTGTTCAGGTACGGCTGACGGCAGCTGTTTGTCAGTGTCAGGGGGAAGGACTGTGTTTTTGGAGGGAGAGCAGTGTGTGTCTGTGTCTGTGGAGCAGGTGTGGGTTGGGCAGGGGGTTGCAGCGTGTCCCCGGAGGTGCTCCTTCAGGTCCTGCAGCTCTCTGGAGAAGGCCCTCTCCCTGTGCAGCGCGTCTTCCTTCACTTTGGCCAGCTGAGCTCTCAGGGCCTGGTTGTCTTGCCGCAGCTCAGCCATCTCTGCACTCAGCTCCTTAATGGCAAGGCGGCATTCACTCCGCATCTGGGTGACATCATCTCTCAGGAGCTGGACTGAGCTGGTTTCAGACAGCCTGGACAGGGTGTGCTCTCTGAATTCAACAAATTCCAACTCCAGCAGGGCTAGGCTCTCTGCGATGTGTTGAGAGTGGGGACTGAGTGTGGGGGGGTCAGGGACTGGTAGGCTGTCTGTGGGGTTTGAGGGCTCAGTGTCTTCCTCTTTATCTTCTTCCTCACTGTCAATTGCTGTGGCCTTCTCACTCTCTACTTTTCTTTTTAGCTGTAAAAATGTTTCCTCAAAGGAGTGGAAGCTGGCTTCACTCCCTTGGATGAGTACAGTGCCATTGTTATATATATTTACAGTCATTATAGGGCTGTCAAGGTCTGCATCCTCATGGATGGTGATTTGGCTGCCATGACAAATTCCTCTTCTTTTAATGAAGGGATAGGTCTTACATAGGACTGCTTTCCACACATGGTTACGTTGTGTGTAGAAGATTAGGTTGGTTTTAACATTTAGGTCTTTAAGTTTGGTCATGTCTGCGTACAGGCACTCAGGATTGTCACTCAATAGAGTGAGTTTATAACTCTTCCTGGCCTGGGCACCCTTGAGTTCCGCTGGGTAAATGATCTCCATGGCAACCATGGCAACAAATGTAACAATGCTTATAATTCTAATCAAAACCAACAGTCAATTGTCAACTGAAAACTTAACTGTCAATTGTACTGTAAATTGTAATTTGTGATCAAAAATGTTGATCAAAACTTATTAATTAATTATAAAGACTGCACTAAAATGAGCTTTTATATAAAATTAGCTTTTACATAAATGTACTGTCCCTACCTTTTGTTCTTGTGCGTCTTTATAGTGTCTTTGTCCCTATTTGTTTTGTCTTTTTTCTCCTTCATATATTATTAATATTCTGTTTATTATTTTTGGTTGTTTCCTTTTTGTTTTATATATCTGTCTTCTTGTTTACAGTCCTTTTCTTTTTCCTATCTTTGCCTTTCTTTTCCTTGTCTTTTCCTTGTCCTCTTGTTGTTCTTTGCCTTTTTGTTTGGTTATTGTGATTTTGTTCCTTAAATCTGCTTCTTTTTAAAAATGTTTAAAAGTTGTAGTTCTCTCAAAAGTTTTTTTTTTTTTTGGTTGAAATGCAGTTAAATTACAGTATACAACTTGTGTTATATTAGATTTGTGTTATATAAGCATTTTTCTCTACTTAGGATTAAAAAATGTTAAAAAATGTTTTTGTTTAGCAGGAGCACATAAATGCTGCTGCCATCATGCTGCTCTGCTTCCCTCTCTCTCCAGAGACTCAGACTCTCTCTCTCTCTCTCTCACTCTCTCACTGTCTCAATCACTTCAGCAGCGGTACCAAACTGCAGCCGCCCTGGAAAGGACAGACCATGACAGACTCAGGAGCAGGGAGGAGCAGAGACTCAGGAGCAGAGAGGAGCAGAGACTCAGGAGCAGAGAGGAGCAGAGACTCAGGAGCAGAGAGGAGCAGAGACTCAGGAGCAGAGAGGAGCAGAGACTCAGGAGCAGGGAGGAGCAGAGACTCAGGAGCAGAGAGGAGCAGAGACTCAGGAGCAGGGAGGAGCAGAGACTCAGGAGCAGGGAGGAGCAGAGACTCAGGAGCAGGGAGGAGCAGAGACTCAGGAGCAGGGAGGAGCAGAGACTCAGGAGCAGGGAGGAGCAGAGACTCAGGAACAGAGACTCAGGAGCAGGGAGGAGCAGAGACTCAGGAGCAGGGAGGAGCAGAGACTCAGGAACAGAGACTCAGGAGCAGGGAGGAGCAGAGACTCAGGAACAGGGAGGAGCAGAGACACAGGAGAAGGGAGGAGCACAGACTCAGGAACACGGAGGAGCAGAGACTCAGGAACACGGAGGAGCAGAGACTCAGGAACACGGAGGAGCAGAGACTCAGGAACACGGAGGAGCAGAGACTCAGGAACACGGAGGAGCAGAGACTCAGGAGCAGGGAGGAGCAGAGACTCAGGAGCAGGGAGGAGCACAGACTCAGGAACACGGAGGAGCAGAGACTCAGGAACACGGAGGAGCAGAGACTCAGGAACACGGAGGAGCACAGACTCAGGAACACGGAGGAGCACAGACTCAGGAACACGGAGGAGCACAGACTCAGGAACACGGAGGAGCACAGACTCAGGAACACGGAGGAGAACAGACTCAGGAGCAGAGACTCAGGAACACGGAGGAGCAGAGACTCAGGAACACGGAGGAGCAGAGACTCAGGAACACAGAGGAGCACAGACTCAGGAGCAGGGAGGAGCAGAGACTCAGGAACACGGAGGAGCAGAGACTCAGGAGCAGAGACTCAGGAACACGGAGGAGCACAGACTCAGGAGCAGAGACTCAGGAACACGGAGGAGCAGAGACTCAGGAACACGGAGGAGCACAGACTCAGGAGCAGGGAGGAGCAGAGACTCAGGAGCAGGGAGGAGCAGAGACTCAGAAACACGGAGGAGCAGAGACTCAGGAGCAGGGAGGAGCAGAGACTCAGGAACAGGGAGGAGCAGAGACTGGTGGTTTAATAGCAGAGCGGAGAAGAGACTCAGGAACAGAGACTCAGGAACACGGAGGAGCAGAGACTCAGGAACAGGGAGGAGCAGAGACTCAGGAGCAGGGAGGAGCAGAGACTCAGGAACACGGAGGAGCACAGACTCAGGAGCAGGGAGGAGCAGAGACTCAGGAACAGGGAGGAGCAGAGACTCAGGAGCAGGGAGGAGCACAGACTCAGGAACATGGAGGAGCAGAGACTCAGGAACACGGAGGAGCAGAGACTCAGGAGCAGGGAGGAGCAGAGACTCAGGAGCAGGGAGGAACAGAGACTCAGGAGCAGGGAGGAACAGAGACTTAGGAGCAGGGAGAAACAGAGACTCAGGAGCAGGGAGGAGCAGAGACTCAGGAGCAGGGAAGGACAGAGATTCAGGAGCAGAGATTCAGGAGCAGGAAGGAGCAGAGACTGGTGGTTTATTAGCAGGGAGGAGCAGAGACTCAGTAGAAGGGAGGAGCAGAGACTCAGGAGCAGGGAGGAGCAGAGACTCAGGAGCAGGAAGGAACACAGACTCAGGAGCAGGAAGGAGCAGAGACTCAGGAACACGGAGGAGCACAGACTCAGGAACACGGAGGAGCACAGACTCAGGAGCAGAGACTCAGGAACACGGAGGAGCAGAGACTCAGGAACACGGAGGAGCAGAGACTCAGGAACACGGAGGAGCACAGACTCAGGAGCAGGGAGGAGCAGAGACTCAGGAACACGGAGGAGCAGAGACTCAGGAGCAGAGACTCAGGAACACGGAGGAGCACAGACTCAGGAACACGGAGGAGCACAGACTCAGGAGCAGGGAGGAGCAGAGACTCAGGAACAGGGAGGAGCAGAGACTCGGGAGCAGGGAGGAGCAGAGACTCAGGAGCAGGGAGGAGCAGAGACTCAGGAGTAGGGAGGAACAGAGACTCAGGAGCAGAGACTCAGGAGCAGGGAGGAGCAGAGACTCAGGAGCAGGGAGGAGCAGAGACTCAGGAGCAGAGACTCAGGAGCAGGGAGGAACAGAGACTCAGGAGCAGGGAGGAACAGAGACTCAGGAGCAGGGAGGAGCAGAGACTCAGGAGCAGGGAAGGACAGAGATTCAGGAGCAGAGATTCAGGAGCAGGAAGGAACACAGACTCAGGAGCAGGAAGGAGCAGAGACTGGTGGTTTATTAGCAGGGAGGAGCAGAGACACAGGAGAAGGGAGGAGCACAGACTCAGAAGCAGGGAGGAGCAGAGACTCAGAAGCAGGGAGGAGCAGAGACACAGAAGTAGGCAGGAACAAAGCCTCAGGAGCAGAGACTCAGGAGCAGGGAGGAGCAGAGACACAGAAATAGGGAGGAACAAAGACTCAGTAGCAGAGACTCGGGAGGAGGGAGTGCAAGTGAGAACTTCCTCACTGCAAGGGTGCTTTTCCATTGGAACCTCAGATGTGCTTGAACCTTATGTAATCTACAAGGCCCCTTTCCACATGCCAACCAACTTACAGAAGGACAAAGCCTTCCAAATGAGAAGTGAGCACGTACTGCCCCCTGCCTGGTTCCACTCTGAATTATTGATATCTAAAGAGGGACCATTTACCCATGCCATCTCCCCAGGGCCCTCGTCCAATCACATCTCATTTGTGTTACTTGACTGAACTTATGCGATTGTGCGTGTGCACAGTGTGAGTCCCCCCCACTGCCCCCCCCCCCCCAAGGGTAACCCAGTCAGCTTCACAACAGGTTCACTCATCCCCAGAACCCGCCCCGTTTCCCCGGAGATGCCTGCGACCGCATCGATATGGGCTCCGGCCAACTCGGGCCGGGGCGAGAACCCTACGGCGCGGCCCGTCTCAAACAGGGGCCCCTTCATTCGGGCGGGAGGAACAACAGCCGGGCCCGGCCAGGCCGGGCCAGGGGGACTTCAAACGCTCCCCCTCTCTGGTTACTGGGGCCTAGCGCGCGGGAGACCCCGTTAGATTAGCCGAGAACGCTAATCTCAGTACCTGCTCGCATGTAACCCCGCCGTACCCCTGGAGCTCACCCCACCGAAGCCACAGCTTGCTGCCTTTTAACGTGGGGGGGGGGGGGGGGGGGGTCCCGCTACCCTTCCCTCGTACCTGGAGGTGACTCGGAGGTCCCAGTATCGGATGAAGGTGTCGTAGCCGCAGGTGAGGAGCTGAAAGGGGGACTCGAAGGCGATGTCCAGCACCCCCGCGCCGCGCCGGAACTCCGTGCCCAGGCAGGACACCATCTGGCCCCTGGAAGGACAAACGGGTCGTCAGAAATCCCAAAAAAGTGACTTTGCGAAAGACGATGAACACAGTCAATACTGGAAGCTCTCGGCATCTCGGGACAAGCAGCCTTGCACAGGAGAATGAATCCCCATACGGCAGTCAACGCAAACTTGGGTTTCTTAAACAGAAATCAAAAGGTGAACCCGTCGCCCGATCTTCCTTTTTGCTCGTCTCAAATCTTTACATCTCAGTTAACACATTAGTGTCCAATTCGGTGGCCTTATTCTGAGCCAAACGCCTTCATTTGTCCAGCTAATCCCTCATTACCTCCAAAGCCGCTTGCACATCCACTATATTCCTCTCTCCACCACTACAGACCACACAAAGGATAAATCTACAGCCAGGGGATGCTGGGGGGGGGGGTGGGGGGGGGGCGGGGGTGGGGGGGTTAAACCAAAAAAAAGAAAAAGTAAACACCTTTTCGTTTCGAATTAGCGAGGAAAGCAGATTAAGGGCTGGGAGAGTGAAGAAAGAGGCGACTGGTGCGGGACGGGGGTACGGGGGCGTGGGGGGGATGGGGGAAAGGGGGGACGGAGGGATGGAGGGACAGGGGGGACGGGGGCGTGGAGGGACGGGGACAGAGGGACCGGGGCGCTCTGGGACGGGGGACAGGGATTGAGGGACGAAGGAGACGGGGGGGATAGGGGCACGAGGGGGACAGGGGGAAACGGGGGGGGACAGGGGCGCAAGATGGGGGGACGGGGGGGATTGAGGGACGAAGGGACGGGGGCGCTGGGGGGACAGGGGGGTGCTGGGGGACGGGGGGGTGCTCTGGGACGGGGGGGCGCCCTGCGTCAGCGACGCTTCCCTGATCACAGCCGGGCCTGCCGCTGTGCACAGCGCCCTCGGCGGCCCGCGCTCCAGAGGGCGGCCCACCGCACAATGACCGCGGCTTTGTGGCCGTTCCACTCCCTCCGCGACCGTGACCGCGCCACTGGCGGACCTTTGATACCTGGTCCCCAGCAACCATTTAGAGACCGCGGCGGCCCCTGGCAACCACCCCCCACGCTCGCTTCTCCTGGTCGCCGCTACACGTAGGGCAAGCTGGTAATCCCCCACCTTGACTGGGGGGGGTGGGGGTGGGGGGAGGGGAGGGGAGGGGGGCTTATTGGACACGGGATTTCTCACCAACGGGTACTCCAGAGAGGCCCACTGGTGGCTTTATTGAGGGTCAGTTCAAGGTGAGAAAGGCGATCTTCACTGGTGGGCAGGCTGACCGCGATCCCTCAGCGCACCTGTCCGCCAACTCCGTCCGTGAGCGAGCGCGCAGAGTGTGTACGGAAACATCCACTCCGCGCGCAGAGTGTGTACGGAAACATCCACTCCGTGCGCAGAGGGAAGGCGCACTGCAAGTTCGGGACTGCTGATTCAGCCCTGAATGGGATCCCCAACATGCTCGTTTAAAGCAGGCGAGTTGGTTCCTCTCAGACGCTGTTTAAAGCAGGCGAGAGTCGGTTCCTCTCAGACGCTGTTTAAAGCAGGAGAGAGTCGGTTCCTCTCAGACGCTGTTTAAAGCAGGAGAGAGTCGGTTCCTCTCAGACGCTGTTTAAAGCAGGCGAGAGTCGGTTCCTCTCAGACGCTGTTTAAAGCAGGAGAGAGTCGGTTCCTCTCAGACGCTGTTTAAAGCAGGAGAGAGTCGGTTCCTCTCAGACGCTGTTTAAAGCAGGCGAGAGTCGGTTCCTCTCAGACGCTGTTTAAAGCAGGCGAGAGTCGGTTCCTCTCAGACGCTGTTTAACGCAGGCGAGTCGGTTCCTCTCAGACGCTGTTGATGATGATGTATTTTCAGTGAGTTTGGCTTCTGAAGTTTGCGCAGTTCTGTGGTGTGGAGCTGCACATGCATGTTCAATGTGCGGTTGACCAACACATCACGCACAACACAGACGCTCAGTAAGTGCTGAAATTTAATATGGACTCTCGCATTTAAATGTAAAGTAACCCATTTAATAATTCTGTCATTGTTGAGCATTTAAGCGCACATTCTCTCACACAGACAGGGTTTGAGTAAACATGCAGTAAAATGGCACAGCCAAGTACAGTAAAATGTAAGGAGAGATCTACAGATCTCTCTTAACAAAGGCTCATAGACACATTTATCATTGGCCTCCTTAGCATGGTGATACAACACTAAAGGTTCACCTTGCCTTAAAACACCTTAAAGAATCTTCTTACCAAATCTTCAAATATGCATATTAATAAGAAGACTGACACTGCCATAACAGTTGAAGCTGCATTATTCAAATCCCCAGGTATTGAAAACTATTGACCCGTGAACAGTTAATCAGACATTCCAAATTCGGGAGGTAATTGGGCATGCCAAATTTATATGTTAAAACTTGGCTATGATGGCATTCTGATGTAGATCACACTCAAGTTTTTATCCCATAAGCAGCAGAGGTCCCGCTGGCACATGACATCACAATCGCACAGATCTGACTGACACCTTCCAACTGTCAATCTGACTCATCAAACAGACAGACACGCTTTCAGACGTTCCCTATCCCAAGCAGGGCAGGATTCCAGTGGCTCTGCTTAACTGTTCACAGGTTCTGGGAACCGCCACTCGTGCGATTTTGCGGCAGAAAGCGATATCCTCGCCACACGCTTTGCAGTTTCGCTCTGAAGTTCACGTGCGCTGAGGCCAGAAGTCCGAACACGTGGAAGTTCGGCCAGAAGATAGTAAAGTTTCACAGGCGGCTGTGTGGAGAGGTCGCTAGAAAAGCAAATTTTTCTGAAATCAGGTAGCTGCAGGTTCAAATCCAGAATGGGGCACTGTTATTGCAACCACAAACTAGATAGTTGACTGTTTCAGGAAATATCAAGGACCTTGGTTATATGGTGCACACGTGCGCACACACACACACACACACACACACACAGTACATAATTAAATATCCAATACAAGCATTGGTGAGTTGGCCTGTATGAGTGAGCTCATAGCTGGGTTGCAGTAACACATGGAAAGTGGTGGCAATGGAAAGGCCGTGGGACAGAAAACCTGCGTTTCTCAGCATAAAGCAGAGACCATCTGACCTCCTCTAATCCACACATGGCCACAGGGACCCTGCCCCTGAACTTGGGCAGGCTCAGACAGCAAGGAACACATCAGCTACACCAGACAGACAAGTTCTCATGGCTAGAAGACGTCATCATAACAAACAACCAAGGCGGGATAAAACTACTGAACTACTGAAACTAGTTAAAACTAGTAAAACTACTGCAGTCAAGCCTAGTAGCGTGCTCAGCTCAAAAACACACTCAATCACACATCCAGATAGCAGTTTTCTTTTTTTGTTTATTTATAGGAAATAGTTTATTTTCAGAAGCCATAAAAAGGGATTGAAAGTGGGCCAGAAAAAGCATTTGCCATGACTGAATTTTCAAAAACCATTTAATCTGTTGTTATCGCTTTTGATATTTTAAAAAAACAATTCCACCCCCTTCCCTTATTTGGAATAACAAATTGTGCAACCGATTCATTGCGGAGAATATCAGTTTTTATTAAAAACTGTGATTTATACACTCCATATTTTTTTATTTGATAATACTCTGAAAAAACAGTTTCTCTGATATGCCATTGAGAAAGATATGCCATGGTTCCAAACAGAGACTGGCAGCAGAAAACCCAGCTAGCTCCAGGGCAACCAGTCTGCTGCTTCAGCCATGAAAAGATCAGGACAGGTGGGATTCCTGCATCACAGTAAATGTGTAGGATTTAGGCTCGCTAGTTCCACAGACCGTACATAAATAAACAAACAGCCTAATATTCATGATACCTGCCCCTGTCCTCTTTTTTAAAATATAGTCACCTGAACTAGTTCATCATTTTGACTGAGTTAAATGGCATTTCGGTTGAAGTGATAATTCCAACCCGTTTCCAATGAACAAGAAGGCGTTTGCCAATTTCTTGGATGAAACTACAAAAATCTGGAAGATTTTCCAGAGGTAGATTCTGGTTTAATGTCCTCTCACACCACACAGGTTAGCCCTGCTTATCAAATACACAGATTCTGAGTCACCTGGGGAAAGACAAACAATGTGGAAAAGGGATTTTAGACACGCTAAGTTATTTAGGACTTTTTTAATTGTTCGTACATTTAGAAGAAATGTACAAATAAGCTTTATTGTAGGACGGAGTGTGGCACAGTGGGTAAGGAACTGCGCTTGTAACCGAAAGGTTGCAGGTTTGATTCCCGGGTAAGGACACTGCCGTTGTACCCTTGAGCAAGGTACTTAACCTGCATTGCTTCAGTATATATCCAGCTGTATAAATGGATACAATGTAAAGTGCTATGTAAAAAAAAAAAAGTTGTGTAAGTCGCTCTGGATAAGAGCGTCTGCTAAATGCCTGTAATGTAATGTAATTGTACAGAACAGTGTAGAGAGACAGGAAGAACAGGGGAAGAGAGAGGGAGAGATGTGCGACAAAGGGTCGTGCGGTCGGACTCGAACCGCCGACGTCGCGGCTCGTAATGAGCACGTGAACAGTGCTCTACAGGCTGCGCCACGAGACTCCCCGTTTGTACATTTTTATATAAATAACATTTTGGACAAAGTAATTTATTTCTGCACGCACTAAACAAAACAAGTTTACAAATGGCCATTAAACTGACCATTTAATCAGCGGCGAATCTAGCGCAGAAACGTGTCGTTTATTGACATGAATCAGTTATTAAGGGCTGAGTTCCAAAGAAGCACGACTAAAAAAAACATAAAGTCAGGTTTGCAGTGGACTCGCTCTGCGAATCACAGCGTGCGCAAGTCAGCCAGAACCACAGAGCCAGGATTGTCCTTACCTTCCCCGAACACGCGGGCCACACACACACCCTCTGAAAAGGCCCATTAATGAATTGATGGATTTTAAAAAGGGAAAAGCTAAGGACATTCTCTTTGGGTGCCGGGACTATAGAAAAAGAGGTGATTTTGTGTTGGAGCTCTTGTAAGGTTAAGTCTGGAGTATAAACTGGTGTGGGGAGGCTATGGGAAACAGTCATTTTCCTGAAAGGGCCCCAGACAGGTACATAAAGAACCCCACTGGGGTTTTCAGGCGCTAAAACAAACAGGAACGCCATCGCACCCCCTGCACGTCCACCAATTTAGCGCCGAGCTGGAGTCGCCCCGGACCCAAAAACTGGCCAGGAATGCGGGGGGAGGACAATGGGGACTTTTAAATGCCACACGCGTTCTCTCAAAAACAATGAGATTACAATTTGTATAACACAGCAACCTCCAAATTCAGACATTTAACCCTCTTTTACGACAAAGAATGCCAGGAATTTCTGAGCAATTGGGGCGATTCTTTGATGGCTTTTTTCTCGTTTGTCCGTGAGCAGGGGCCTGGCGAAAAGTTGGGGGGCTTTCTGAAGCGCCACTTGTGTGGGACCCACTTTGTGTGGATCTGCACGGGCCTTTATTCCAGAAAGATGAGAAGACAAAGGAAAATGGCGCATAAAAGGAGGGAAAAGAAACGTTTTAAATGAAGAATCAATGCAACAATGGGAGAATGGCTCCTCGCTGTATGCTCCATAGAGGCCAGTGTCTGCCTGGGTTATTCTTCGCAAGGCCACAACATAAAGGGCTCGACCCAAACCAGCTGATGACTTCTCAGTTGGGAGGCTATACAATCAGAAACTCTAAACATTCTGTTCGGGTCATGGTTAATGACTGTGTCTCTTTCGGCAAAGGATGTTTTGCAAATAGAGGAGCAGGGGAATACCGGGTCTGAGAATGCCGATAATGAACCGCGGTACCCGCAAAAAATAAATAAATAAAGACACGGAGGCTAAAATATTCCAAACCGCGCTTTGATGTTTCGGTTCAGATCCACCTATATAACGGGCGAAACGTGATAAATCGCGTTAGTAATCTTCATATTTGCCGTAATGGATACATTCGACAGTGTTTTGACGCCGTGTTGGTCTTACCGTGGTTTTTCAGAGAGATTCTAATCTCCCGATTTCGGCACTTTTCTCTCTTTATTACAGTTGCTTCTCGCGCGCACCTGATCCCGGTGAAAGGAGGAGCCGCTGACAGACAGCTCCGCCCCGCATCCCCCGCCATCAGCGCCCCAGCAGCTGATCAGCTGAACGCCGCGATGTGCGGGCGTGAGCGGTCTCCGTTTGCCCGCGCCTCTTCCGTTTCTATTCTTATAGTCAACATCCAGAGTTCAAAAGCTGCCGATAAAAAACCTTTTGTTGACGCGTTAGAAAAAAATGTCAGGGCCACTTGACTCTAACCTCAGCACGGTTCTCTAAGCACCCGGATATACAAAGGCACGAAGATGGTTTCCTTCTTCACCATGAGTGGGCAACTGCCATGAGCGTTAAAGCAGTTAGATAAGCACACTCACCTAGCCTTTTATTACCAGAACAAGACTGTTAAAAAAGATCAATAAACAGAAATTTCCAAGCCATAACAGGGGCTGTTCTCTAAAGATGTCACTATGCAACCATAACTTAACATACTCATATATACATATTTAGAAATGAATCTCAGGGAACTTATTCAGTAGGATAGACCAACCAAAAGTCTGCTATAGTGCTCATAGTAATGCCACAAGCATGTCCTTAAGCTTCTGTTTCTCATAGAGCTGTACTGCGTGCTTATTAAGTGTAGATTCAACCTGTAAGGACTGGAAATGTTAAAAATAAATAAGGCCAGACAAGAACAGATATAGAATAGTCTTTTTCTTATTTTCTTTTTAAATACTAATCATATAAAGCAATGTAAAATGTTTCGTTTAATTAACATATGAGGCTTATTAGAAGTATGAACAAACAGATGTGAGGCAGGTTCAATGGTTAAATTATAAGGCACCGAACCTGTCTATAATTAATTGGTTTGTACACAAATAACACTGGCTCCCACACCCGCCATTGTGGCTCAAACCTGTGAGCGTTAGAGCGGTGAGCACGTCCACACAAGAGACACAACAGCAAGCAGAAAACTACGAGAACTGAGAGATGCTATCTCAGACTGTGTGTGACCGAGGACTGCACACGACTTACACCTCCACTCCACGGCAATCTAAGCATATAAAATATTAATTATAATATTAAATGCCTTAGTACTGAATGCACATCAAATCTTTTATGCTTATTAACCTAGTTGCGTCAGTTTATGTGATAAACTCCACATAGCTTATTAGAGTGCTGAAACCTCTAACAGTGTACAGAAAGGTTTAGCCATGAGCCACCACTGTCACTAATTACTACAGCAAAACTCGTGGTTCATCATACGAGGACAATAGAGATACAAAGCAAAGGCTGCTGCTCTGTTGTTCAGGTGTACGTGTTACAGTGGAGCACGTTCCTGATGCTGCTGGTCCGGGGGGGGGGGGGGGGGGGGGGCAGCACAGATGGGGAATCGGGGAGATGTGTAAACAGGAGCAGAGACGGTGAAGCCCTCATATGCAGACAGACACAGCCCACATCTGCACGTTTCAGACAGCCCTGAGTTAAAGTGTCTGCGGGGTGGCCAGCTTTGTGTCTCTCACAAAGCGCTGATTACAAGACAAGAACAAACAAGGGGCAGACTCAGCCGACCCCTACAGCCCTACAGTACTGCAGTACCGCCGGGAACTGAGTCTGCACTGCATGAGTGAGACCAGCACATATTCACTGAGCTTCTGCACTGCATGAGTGAGACCAGCACACATTCACTGAGCTTCTGCACTGTGTGAGTGAGACCAGCACACACTCACTGAGCTTCTGCACTGCATGAGTGAGACCAGCACACATTCACTGAGCTTCTGCATGGGTGAGATCAGCACACATTCACTGAGCTTCTGCATGAGTGAGACCAGCACACATTCACTGAGTTTCTGCATGGGTGAGACCAGCACACATTCACTGAGCTTCTGCATGGGTGAGACCAGCACACATTCACTGAGCTTCTGCATGGGTGAGACCAGCACACATTCACTGAGCTTCTGCACTGCATGAGTGAGACCAGCACACATTCACTGAGCTTCTGCATGGGTGAGACCAGCACACATTCACTGAGCTTCTGCATGAGTGAGACCAGCACACATTCACTGAGCTTCTGCACTGCATGAGTGAGACCAGCACACATTCACTGAGCTTCTGCACTGCATGAGTGAGACCAGCACACATTCACTGAGCTTCTGCACTGCATGAGTGAGACCAGCACACATTCACTGAGCTTCTGCATGAGTGAGACCAGCACACATTCACTGAGCTTCTGCACTGCATGAGTGAGACCAGCACACATTCACTGAGCTTCTGCACTGCATGAGTGAGACCAGCACACATTCACTGAGCTTCTGCACTGCATGAGTGAGACCAGCACACATTCACTGAGCTTCTGCATGAGTGAGACCAGCACACATTCACTGAGCTTCTGCACTGCATGAGTGAGACCAGCACACATTCACTGAGCTTCTGCATGAGTGAGACCAGTACACATTCACTGAGCTTCTGCATGAGTGAGATCAGCACACATTCACTGAGCTTCTGCATGAGTGAGACCAGCACACAATCACTGAGCTTTTGCACTGTATGAGTGAGACCAGCATACACTCACCGAGCTTCTGCATGCGTGAGACCAGCACACATTCACTGAGCTTCTGCATGAGTGAGACCAGCACACATTCACTGAGCTTCTGCATGAGTGAGACCAGCACACATTCACTGAGTTTCTGCATGGGTGAGACCAGCACACATTCACTGAGCTTCTGCATGGGTGAGACCAGCACACATTCACTGAGCTTCTGCACTGCATGAGTGAGACCAGCACACATTCACTGAGCTTCTGCATGGGTGAGACCAGTACACATTCACTGAGCTTCTGCATGAGTGAGACCAGCACACATTCACTGAGCTTCTGCACTGCATGAGTGAGACCAGCACACATTCACTGAGCTTCTGCATGAGTGAGACCAGCACACATTCACTGAGCTTCTGCACTGCATGAGTGAGACCAGCACACATTCACTGAGCTTCTGCACTGCATGAGTGAGACCAGCACACATTCACTGAGCTTCTGCACTGCATGAGTGAGACCAGCACACATTCACTGAGCTTCTGCATGAATGAGACCAGCACACATTCACTGAGCTTCTGTATGAGTGAGACCAGCACACATTCACTGAGCTCCTGCACTGTATGAGTGAGACCAGCACACATTCACTGAGCTTCTGTACTGCATGAGTGAGACCAGCACACATTCACTGAGCTTCTGCATGAGTGAGACCAGCACACATTCACTGAGCTTCTGCATGAGTGAGACCAGCACACACTCACTGAGCTTCTGCATGAGTGAGACCAGCACACATTCACTGAGCTTCTGCATGGGTGAGACCAGCACACATTCACTAAGCTTCTGCACAGTATGAGTGAGACCAGCACACATTCACTGAGCTTCTGCATGAGTGAGACCAGCACACATTCACTGAGCTTCTGCATGAGTGAGACCAGCACACATTCACTGAGCTTCTGCACTGCATGAGTGAGACCAGCACACACTCACTGAACTTCTGCATGAGTGAGACC